>NC_136012.1:10949724-11069724 GCF_048128805.1 Centroberyx gerrardi | reverse complement strand
AATTTACAATAATTAAACTAATTAAACAACTGTTTGTTGTAGCGGAAGAGCATCTGCTCAACTGCTCTGTTCAGCGGGTGTGGAACTAAACTGCAGTCATGAATATGCTAATTAATAGCAAACCTTCAAGAACTAACCTAAAGACTAAGAGCTAAACTGACAAAGTGTCCAAGTGGGCAGGGCTTTATTATTTCTGGAGTCACTGAATATGTAACACGGAGGGAATGCTTTTGTGTGTGTGTGTGTGTGAGTGTTTGCGTGCCCTGGCTCCTGCCATAGAAGAATGTCCGTTCATGACCTGTGGTTTTGTTTCTCTTTCATGTCTTGCCTGTCCCTCCCCTCTCATCGAATCGATGGTGCACAGGTAAGTCAATGGTTCAGCGATACGTTACTTTGTGTGTTTATGTAGGTGTGTATGTGTGCATACTCCCCATGTGTGACTGCAGGCTTGACAGAGTGTGTTGCTTTTCACGCAGATGCTCAGAGACTGACATAAGACTAAGAGCTTTTGTACGTTTCTGTGACTATAGAGTGATTTTTTCCAGTTACTGATATTGGATTCTACCAAGGAATTCATTATTTAACTCTGACTGATATCAGACATTCATATAGTCAGATGTGGCTTCACATCACTGAATGTGTCTGTTGTATGGCAGTGTTGAAAATAAGTGAGATTTCTTTAGCTGCTGCCTCTCTCTCTCTGTCTCTCTCTCTCTCTCTCTCTCTCTCTCTCACTCTCTCTCACTCACACACACACACACACTCTCTCGCTCTCTCTCTTTCTCTCTCTCTCACTCACACACACACACACACACACACACACACACACACACACACACACGTACGCTGCTGCTGGCCAGCTGGTGCGTCTCCTTTGTGTGTATGTGTATGTGCAAACAGGCAGGGCCTTGGTTACTACTCCAGCCTGGAGAGAGTGGTAGCTGAGATTTGTAGCTCTTCCTCTCTACTTTCTCCCCCAAGTCACCACTCATAGAGTTCTATTAAGTTCTATTTCACCACTGCAAAGTAGTAGGTAAAAGGTAAAAGTTTATGGATTTTGATGTAACTCTTTTGAAGTTAGTGTGTGGGCATACAAAGGTATGATGTTCCTTATAAAACCTGAAACAGACACAGCTGGTTGTTACCTTGATGTCTGTGGAGTTGCATAAGCAAGAGCCTCCCATCAAGGCTCTCCCACTGAAACACAGACAAATCTGCTGTCAGTAACAGTGAATTTCAATAGCAAGCATGTGGCCTTGTCTGCTATAGTGAAAGAAGGTGTTTGGAAAACAATCACCAGTCTCGCACGCATGCATTATGAATTCTTCTTGCTAGAAGAATAAATGGATTTGGAGAGGCGCAGATAGGAGCTTGTCCATGATTTCTTTTGGAGGACTTTCTTTGAGTTTTGGCAGTGACAGCTCCATTATTTCTATCATCCATTAAGAGCCAGCTAAGTCATTAGAGGCAGAAATGAATCCTACTGCTCACAGAGAAACAAACACAGCGCTAATCTCTGGCCTCAGACAGAATGTCAATCAGCAGCCTTGTGTGGAGTTTGTGATGAATGGTAATTAAACTGTAAGAAGGACAGAAAGAGAGAGAGAGAGAGAGAGCGCGGGGTGTCTGCGGTCTGTCCTGCTTGTCTTCCCACTGCATCATTACCACTGTGGAGTCAATTAACTTCATTAAAGAGAGAAAAAGCCTGTCTCCCCTCTCTCTTCTTCACGCTCTCTCAATCCATTCTGTGGCTTTTCTCTTATACCTCTCTAACTCTCTCTGCACCCTCTATCCTGTTTTCTTTCTATCTCCTCTTCACAAGTCTGTCACGGTCTCTTGTTTGTGGATGCTTTCTCCCTGTCAACTGCTCACCCATTCCTTACCTTCTTCCCTATTTACCAGACATTTAATATCAGCTGTTCTATAGCTTTAAAAATATGAATCAAGAACACCTGAGAAAAGAAAAAGATTCCCTCAGTATTCATAGTTTGTAATTGATAGAAAGCCTCCATGAAAACATTGGAGCAAAGTCTGTCAAAGTCTCTCTCTCTCGCTCTCTCTCTCTCTCTCTCTCTCTCTCTCTCTCTCTCTCTCTCAATTTTTTTATCTCTTTATCTTTATTTCATTGATTATGTCTTCAGGGAGCAAATTAGGGAGCAATGTTGTGATTTTGCTTCTTACCTAGTACACACACACACACACACACACACACACACACACACACACACACACTGTTTTGTTGTGCCCTCCTCTGCTCTGTGCTGCACAGAATCTGCATTGGATTTGTCCTTGGAGCCATAGTGTTCATGTAAAACACACACACACACACACACATACACACACACACACACACACACACACACACACACACAGGTAGGTATGCATGCATGCAGACGCACGTTTAGAGTTTTGAAAGGCTGTGTAATTGCATTATTGAACTCACAGACTTATAGACGTTTAGATCAGCTTAGCCAAGCATTCAGATACACAGTAAGAATACAAACACACACACACACACACACACACACACACACACACGCACACGCACACGCACACACACACACGCTCATTCACATAGATACACCCACCCACACTCATAGAGGTGCGCACACATTTTGTAGGCGAGGAATACATTTTAGATGTGTGTGTATGCAGATAATTCTGCTGTTGTGGCAGTCTGGTGTGTGTGTGTGTGTGTGTGTGTGTGTGTGTGTAATGCAGATTGCGGTGATGTATGTGTGTGTCGTGGACAGAGCGGCAGCCATGCCTGTGAGATCCTACTCAAGGTGGCGAGATCCTTCCATAATCTCTCTCCACTGTTTCAGCTGTTAGCCACTGAATGCTAAATAGATTCTTGAACAAATGACACAGATCCTTCCTCCCAAACCCTCATCTTCCTCCTCATCCGTTAAACAACACAATGCTTAACTGGCTTAACTTGTAAAGCTCTCAGCCGTTTCCAGGAGTGGGAGGTTGCCTGTGTGTGTGTGTGTGTGTGTGTGTGTGTGTGTGTGTGTCCTCTGGGCTGGCAGTGGGTGCAGTATACTGATAAGCGGGGTAGAGCCTATTAGTTGTTTGGCCTGCAGCTTGAATGTCACTGGTGATTTTCTGTTTCTGCTGGTCAGAAACTTCCTCCATAGTTCTTGTCTCTGAGCCAATATGGGACATGGGAGGGTTTCCATCATGTGGCTCCTGTTGCTTTTGACTTAGTTGTAGCTGGAGGATGGATATGTATGAATGTTAGGTACCCCTCCCTTCTACAGTTTGGGTCTGCTTGATATTTATTAACCCTTGTCTCCTGCTGGATTGTTTTTTCCCATATACCCCTCCCTATTGTTTTCCAATATGTCAGCTCTGCTTCCAATCCCCTTCTCTCCATCCTCTCCTCTCCTCTCCTCTCCTCTCTCTATTTATTTGAAGCAGTGTTGCTCTCTCCCACTGTAGATTCCATTTAGTGTGAGTGTTTAAGCCTATGTCAGACTACAAGACTGTTCATGTCTTGCCTGATGAGGGCAGTACAGACTTAACGACTGGTCTGCTTGCCGTCCGGCTGAGAGGCTGTTCAGACTACGCGACGGGACACAGCTGGGGCATCACACATGAAGACGAGGGATCACACACTACCCGATTCTGTCATTCAAAAACGTTTTCCCATCTCCCTCGCAAAATATCTGAGGGTGCTAGTAGCCTAATTCTAAACTGTACAAAATGTTTAACATGTAAGGTTAGCATAGTACCAGACCTTTAGTATTTGGTCAAGTTAGCAAAGTACCAAACTTGTAATATGTTGTTAGCATAGTTAGCATAGGACGATGTCTGAGTCAGTTACCAATTAAAACCATAAGTACATTGAATGTGGGTTTTTGCCTGCCAGATGTAGTGAGTGGTGTCTGGACTTTAGATAAGATCAATTAATCCCAGTAGAGTAACTGAATCTATTTCAGTCTGATCCAGATGTGTCCAGAAGTTCAACTTGATTCGGTGTGTTTTCATTCCAAAGTGTAAAAAAGAATGATCCATTAAGATCAATGTGACCTTCGAACCCAGATGATGTTTGACTCTCTCCAGACTGAGTCAGGTCTGATCTCCGTCCAGATCCCTGATCTCCTCTAGATCACAACTGATCCAAATCTCATTGGACGAGAGCAGCAGTGTTTCTACCCTCTACACCTTCTCATCCAATGAGTTTTTAAGAGGAGTCAAGAAGAGAGGATGAGGAAATCAGAGAAAAAGCTCTGAGATTCAGCTCCACACACGTTACTGTAGCCTCTACCATCCTAGCAGCTGGTTTCTTTGTCTCCTTGTGCTTCTGATCCCCAGTAAAAACAAGGTATGCCAGTATATCTAACAGTCCAACCTTCTGTCATCTTCCAGCAGTCTGTGGAGCTTCTCTTCTCTTCCCTCTCCTCCTCTTGTTTCTGCAAATAGTCTGATAGATTAGTGATGATTCAGCTGGAGGCCGGAGAGGAGGAGTCAGCTCCAGATAGGCTGCTGTAAAAGAGCTGACTGGCTCACAGCAGCCTGCTGGAATTAGACCCATAAAACCACAGGCTGTTAGGCCCACTCACTGGTGATCACCTAGACTCTCTCTCTCTCTCTCTCTCTCTCTCGCTCTCTCTCTCTCTCTCTCTCTCTCTCTCTCTCTCTCTCTCTCTCACACACACACACACACACACACACATATGTCTGCTTGAAGTCTGAATCCTTCACGTCCAATACATTTACTGCTCCACTCTGCTATTATCACGTCTGTCAGCTTTATGATGATGATGCCTCTTATTGTGATCATAACTGTTGTGATGATGGTGGTGATGATTGTTTTTCTGATTACTCTGCTTATTGACTGAGGCCGTATCACAGGTTTGATCTATCATTCACCTCACTCTGTGCTCGACTCATTCTGTCTCGAATTAACAACAGTCTGGGGGAGAGGACGAGCTTTAACTGGTACAGACTTGTTCCAAAGAGGGAGACTAAATGTCAGTGTGGAGATTATTGGAAATATGGCTTTGCTTTGGTTATTGGAGCCGTGTGGATGAGTTGAAGATTTATTTGACCAACAGTAAAATCTCCCAGGAAATATATATCCGGTATTATCCACCACACAGACACACACAGTCATTCAATCCACTCCATTCACAGGACCAGAAGTTATTTGGCTTATTGAGAACATCTATCATTGTGGTGTAAAATACCAGAGATGCTGAGCCAGAATAGGATAGATATGGCTGAAGGAGCATTGGTTTTCCTCTTTCCTGCTCATAAAGTCCTTGACTTTCATTTAATTGCAGTGAGAGCTCCAATTGTTTTGGTGTCATTAATATCTGGAAGTGATGTCTGTGTTTGACTGTGTTAACATCGACGGCCGTCTGGCCTCGGCTGCATGATGACGCGCTGGTTAGAGAAACTATTCTCCTGTTTGCTGCACGGGATAGGCTTGCTTAAGTATTTCCATGCAATTTTGAATCTTGTGCTTTACATAATTTATCACCATACCCCTTACGCACTGCAGAGAGAGAGAGAGAGAGAGAGAGAGAGGGCCCGGGAAAGGGAGGACTATGAAGAGAATAGAAAGCCTGAAGAATGTGAATGGTGAACTATTCATTCACCATGAATCGGCAAAAACTACTTTATGCAGCCCTTTCTTCTCTGTTGTGAACTAGCTTTCATGTTGTACTGTCCACGTGTGTGTGTGTGTGTGTGTGTGTGTGAGAGAGAGAGAAACCTTTTGCTATTGCATAGTAGTGGTAATAGTTCACATACTCACACACATAAATCATTTCTTATTGTTCACAAGCAGCTATTGGAGAGAGATGGAGGGAAATGGGGAAGGGGTGGAGGAAGAGCAGATGACCAATTGAATAGATGCATTTGGGCTGATGGAGGGGTGTATTCATTGTCAGCTGACTTTCCAGAAGCGACCTATGCTGACATAAGAGAGCTCCCTATAGCAGAAAAAAATTAGTTTCTCGGCAGCCAGTAGGAACGGTTAAAGATGTGGTTATTACAAACCCAACCACCCTCCTGCATGAGGCAGTAACAGGCGAAAATCCCAGGTATTTAGCAAATGGGAATCCCTTGCTCAAGAATTCTTTGCCAGATATGGCTGCATGGGAGATTGAATCCAGGTCCTGTAGTTAGGCTGTGGTTAGGTTAGTTTCAAAGGAAAATGTTAAAATAAGGTGTTGTATTAATATGTGCATTGTTCACATTCATATTATTTCATGAGGTAGTGCTTTATTTGCAGTGGTACTATGGGTGCACTTAATGTAGTTTTGTTATTGGTTGAAGAACTTGGGGATAACCTACTTGAAAGCTCCCATGAGGAGGTGTCAGTCTTTTACCTACCGGAGTGGCTTGTTTTTTGGAGGTTGAAGTTGGTCATCTGGACTTGAGTTACTGTGGTATTGGCAATGGTGATAAGGAAGTGTTTGGGATTTGGAATGGAAGAAGAGCAGCTCGGTACCGTCAAGGCTGTCAGAAAAAGGACAAAATCTGTTAGCATACTCTGGTGGTTAAACCACTGCAAAATGGCATCATTATGTGTGAAAATACAAGGTTTTCCATTCAACGACTGGGTTGTTTGTTTGGTGGCTGAGGCTGACATTCTAATTCATAGCTGATAGAAAAGACAGAAAGACTTTACTTTTACTTTCGTTTTCTGACATCACGTCGAGATCAATGAGTTACCCACAGTGTCCACCAGGCACATTTTCTTCTTTCAGGCTTTTAGCAGTGCTAGACAGATACATGTAGGGCGTGCTGGCAGTGACTCCTGCTGTTCCTATGCTTTCAGTGAAAACTAGTTTGAAGTGTGGCACTCTTTTGCTGAAAGTTAAAAGATAATAATTTCTAGCGCTTGGTGCTCCAAGCACTAAAAACATGCCCAGCTCACAGCACGTCCTCTCTGAAAACTGAAACTGAAAACAACAAGAGGAAGGAGTCAGCACTGAATAAAGTTTCCAGTGGACCTGCAGCCTGAAGCTTTCTTTATGACATCATACTGGGGTGGTTGCTATGTCGCAGTTCCCGTGACAACTCCTTGCCTCACCTTTGTAGGGTGAAACCAGTCTCCCTTGGTGCAAACAGCCCAGTGGGAGGGTTGTATCTCAGGGGGGCTCATTAGAGTCTCGGTGGTGTTTGTTTTGGAGAGAGAGAGACAGAGAGTGATGAGAGGCAGAGATAATAGATGGCTAGAATGATAGAGCGATTGGGGAAGAGGTAGGTAGGTCATACAGAGGTGTCTGCACGCTCTCTCCTCGTGTCTTCCTCTTTTAAAGTGTCTTGAATGCCTCAGCTGAAAGGCTGTGAACTTCTGCCCTCTGGCCTTATCACTCATATCACACAGATATCTCTCACACAATTTGAAAGCTTGAAACGTAGTTTTGAAAGGTTGAAGCCCATTTTGAATCTTTGCGGGAATGCATTTGTACTCATGTCTGAGGTTCTGTGGTTGTGAGAAAGTTTTGCACACTTGAAAAAAAAAAGAATGCTTATAACTTGATGTTTGTGTTAGTCTAATTAATGGTTACACGGAATGAAATCAGAAAACATGTAAAGCTGCAGCACTCAAGCACAAAGTTTAAGCAGTTCATTTCACAGCCACGAATACTGTAATTTCTGTCCGTGTTGTTATGCTATTGCTAACACTATCACTGTTGTTCTCTCCACCTGCATCTGCTGAATGCAACAAGTTCATACACATTTTGTGGAGGTTGTTGAAAGACATTCCTACAATACTGAGTACTGAAGTAGAAGAAGACGAAACAGGTTGAGGGAAAGTGGGTACACTAAAAAAGTAAATTAGAGTACACAATATAACTCAAAATTATCCAGTTACGTGACAGGGCTTTTCTCCATATAGGAATATTGCTTCTCTCTCTCTGTAGCAGTTTGCTGTAATGTTTCCACACTCAAATTCTCTCTCCTGTTGTTGTCTCTGTCCATTGCTACATCTCTCTCTCTCTCTCTCCCCCTCTCTCTCTTTCTCTGCAGCTTTTTCGACATCTCTTCTTCTTTCGCATTTTCTCACTACTTCAGCACCTTCTTTTCTCTCATCTGCCTCCTTCTCTCGCTGCCTCCATCACTTTGTTCCTGAGTAAGCCTTTTAGCCTCCTGTGAAACGGTGTGAAAAGAGTTCACTGCTCACAGCTGTTTGTGTGTGTGTGTGTGTGTGTGTGTGTTTGAGCACTGTTCTGGTAAAGAGACCACCTAATATACCCTTATGTCACTTCATGTTTTGTTGATCTATGGTTATGTTGTCTTCAGTGTATTTGTTCCTCAATGACTTTCCTCCTTTCCCTCTGGCTTCCCTCTCCCTTTCCTCATGTCATTTGCCTCTCACACACTGGCTGTGATGATGGTGCCACTTGGTGCCTCTTGGACCAAGTTGGCAACAGTGGGCTTGACTTGAAGCTTTCTCACTCAGCTTTCTCACTCATCTCCTCAGACTTGAGCGTTGTGTTGTCAAAGCTCACTCTGCATGACTCTAAACCAATCACACATCTTACACAGTCTAATAGTGGTGACACACTACTTACTGAAACAAATATGGCAATGTCACACAGAAAGAACATACGACTGAACTTACATCAGAGTACTTGCTTTTTTGACCCATGCAGTTGTGATTTTTTTTTTAAATTGTCCACCAATTGGACAATTGGACACCCATTAATGTTGAATGCTGTATAGACTGATCACCAAGCTCAGGGACCTGGGGCTAAGCTCCTCACTATGCTCCTGGGTCCAGAGCTTCCTGACTGACAGACCGCAGGTGGTGAAGATTGAAAACTGCACCTCCAGTTCCCGAACCCTCAACACCGGTGCCCCCCAAGGCTGCGTCCTGAGTCCACTGCTCTATTCCCTTTACACCTAACTCCAACATCATTGTGAAATTCGCAGATGACACAGTGGTGGTAGGCCTGATCTCCAATAACAACGAGACAGGCTATCTGGATGAGGTGGAGTTGCTGTCATCATGGTGTAGGGACAACAACTTGGACATGAATGTCTCCAAGACCAAGGAGATGGTGGTGGACTTCAGGAGGGAGAAGCAGAGTATCCACTACACATCACTTATGATCAACGGGACCCCGGTTGAGAAAGTGAGCAGCTACAGGTACCTTGGAGTTCACATCTCTGAGGACCTGTCATGGTCCACACACATTTCCACCCTGGTGAAGAAAGCAAGGCAGCGCTTGTATCACCTCAGGCGGCTGAGGAAGTTCAAGATCTCCACAGTGATGCAGAAATCCTTCTACTCCGCCACAGTAGGGTCTGTGCTCTCTGGGAGCATCACTGCCTGGTACGGCAACTGCAGGTCTCAGGACTAGAAAGCCCTTCACAGTGTGATCCATTGCGCTGAACGTATCACCAGGACAGCACTGCCCTGCCTCCAGGACATTTACACCAGACACTGATAATTGTAAATTGTAAATTGTTTATAACTGGCCACCTTTCTACTTTTTTATCTATTCCTTGCTTTTTTATTTTTTTTATTTATTTTTTATTTCTATCCTATGTTATTATGTACATATAGCTTTTATGATACTTGTCATTTTTCCCTGTATATAGCTTTATATTATTATATATTATTATTGATATCCTGTTACTACGTTCCCTATTTGCACAGTTGTCGGAGTTGTTGCAACCACATTTTACTGTTGTTGTACATGTACAATCATGCATGTGACAAATACATCTCTTGAATCTTGAATCTGTAGGGGGGCCATGAGATATTTTGTTGCCCACTGATTTCCTGATGTTCAATTTGCAGCTCTAACAGAAGTGTAGTCTTCTCTCTCTTGCTCTCTCTTGTTCTCTGTCTCTGTTTATCTATGACCACTCTGTCCTCCACAGCCTGCAGGCTTTTTTACCTTTCTAATTTCTCTCTCTGTTTCCAGTAAGGGGAAGGTAAAATTAACATGTTTTAAATTAACAATGGATTTTCGAATTAATTCAGCATTTGTGTAGTCACACAATTACAAACCAGAATTAATATCTGAGTTACTGATCATTATGTATACTGTAGGCTACAGCAATACTATATTCCATTATTTATATAAGGGCCCCTAAAGGGAAGGAAACATTGGCTGGTTGGGATTCTGGCTGAGTTCAGCATTTACTGTAAATCTAGTTTCTGTGACCTCCAGAAAAGCCCACACAGTGAAAAATAAACAAGATTTTTTTCCATACCAAAGTGAAAAATGGAGGTGGATTTTTTTTTCTACAGCAAACCCCAAACTACTTTGTAAAGAATTTTGTTTGACAACCAGGCTGTGGCCTGGAGTGGATGTTCTATCCGCTTTCATTTGACTCTGAGTTAGTTTGGCAAAGCCTGAGACAGACACAGTGTACATCAGCATAAAGGTACACACACACACACACACAGTAGAGTAGAAACAGGTGGGCTCTTAACAGCTCATAATACTCGTTCTAAAGATCTATATCCTGCTCAGCAGTTATGGTACAGCAACATCTGTCAGCTGAAAAAGATGGAGAGACAGAGTGAGAATGAAACAGAAAACAACAGACATTTAGAGAAAAAGACAGTAGCTACTCATTTCCTCAGCCATTCAAATTTCAACCAGTAATGGACTTATTTATATTTGCAGGGAAGTCATTTTTCAGGATTGTTTTGGTCAACACACTCCTACTTGTTTCTGCTAAAGTTTTTCTACCTCTATCCATTATTTTCTACATTCTGGTGGCTCCTGATCACATCTACTGATGCAGCAATCTGTCAGTCACTAAGACATCCCTCTACCCTTCCTTTATGTCTCTCTTTTAATCACCCCTCCTTCCTTCCTTTCTTCCTTCCTTCCTATCTTGCTTCCTTCCTTCCTTCATCCGAAACAGCCAGTGGCAGCAGGCCTTTAGTAGGCTAATCGAGAGATATGCTGTCCTATCTATTATTCATAGCTCTACCTCCACAGCCTGTGGCTTCCCCTGACATAGATCTGCTGTAGGTTGACCTGACATGCCTCTCTGCTGCAGTAAGGCTACATGGAGGGGAAACAGAAGCCGGTCTCACAACTTTTCTTGAAATGAGGACGAATCTTAAAATGCGTTTACATTTGTTTTCAACTCCGACAACCCGGGTTAAATTCTCAACTCACACCAAGAAGATTCCTACTGTGAGTGAAGTTTAAGTTTTTAGTGATTTTTAAAAAAAAAATTATTTAACCATGACCAAAACCTTACCCTAATGCTTTAGTTGCCTAGCCTGTACCAAAGTTTTAGTGGCCTAACCTTAACCCTAACCATAACCATAGCCAAAGTTGTTAAACTAAACTTAAACGGCATTTTGAGAGTATCTAACTTCCGTATCGTGACGTATTTCCGAGTGAAACAGGAAAGACAGGCGGGACATAACGTTGGGAGGAATTTGATTTGAACGTTGAAAAGTGGGCATGTCATAACACCCGAAGACACACCGAAGTACCATGCTTTTGCTAGCTAGCTAACTAATGAATCTTAGCTCTGTGCGGTAAAAGTTGAAGATTGACTGATGGGTGGATGTCATGATATTATTGGTTGAAATTGGTTATGGGCATGCTTACGTAAGCACACGGCATATTTTGTTTTACAGGAAGAAAACACGATTGAATTTTGATATAAGAATACAAAGAAATTGATTTTTTGTATTTTTTTTGGCATATATTTTTAAATAGGTGGACAATATGACCAGGGATGTGATCTAAAAGGGTTAAAGAGGCATTTTTCATGTCATCTCGACTTTAACCGTTAGCTAAACTTTTCACATGACAAACAGGTGAAAGTGGTGTGTCCAATTTGTGCTATAATCCATATAATCCAGTTCATGGTGGAGTAACATACCGGTAAGGTTCACAATATTTGTGTCCACGACATGTAATCTACATTTCAGAGTTTGTCCTTATTATTAAAATATTTTGAGACTGTGTTAGGAAACATTGGTCTGGGAGTCAAAAGTGGCAATGGAGCTTTTTTATATACTAATTTTAGCCTTTGTGTTCCTCTATCTTATATATATTTTATAAGAAAGTAATGCTCTCCTGCTGTCATCGTCATTATTGTGGAAAATATCATTATGATTGTTATAAAGATAGCTTTATCCCCGAGCTCTACAAGATAATATTAAAACCAGTGTGGTCAATTCTATACAGGCTCTACTGTAATTAGGCTTCTGTCTGTCTAGTTCTGTAGTTCTCTCTCTCTCATATACATAAACACACACACACACACACACACACACACACACACACACACAATTTAATAACAGTGGAGCAGTGCAGCAATTCAATACTGAACTTTGGTATTGGTTCAATCTTTGCTCAAAAGACAAGATCCAAAAGATCACATAACCCCAATTTTAGCAACTTTGCATTGCTTACATTTTTTCCACTTTTATTACTTTTATCTCTTTTAAGGGAAAGATGAGTTTAGCACCTTCTAGACCACCTTTAGGACTTCTAGACCCCATATGAGCCTAATCACATGGCCAGGTCCCTCTTGTCAAGATTAAAAACAAAAGGCAATCGGGACTCTACCATCAGGGCTCCTAGACTTTAGAACGACCTGCCTGAGGTGCTTAGACTGGCTAAATCAGCATCTTCATTTCTGCATCATTATGTTGGTGTAGAATTTGATTTGTAGATTTTATCAAGTGCTCTTTTTCCACTATACCGTCTTATTCACATTTCTCTTTTTTTTTGCCAAAATGAATTGTCCAACTGCAGTGTTTATGTTTTAACACAGGAGTATGATTAACCTCACTTGTCAGCCTCCTGTTTCATACTGTGTACTTGTAAGTAAACTACTTAGTGTGAGCCATAGCTCACTATAATGACTCCCTAGTGGCCTACTCAAGCTATGGAGAGGTCCTTGGCGTGTGTGTGTCTGTGTCTGTGTGTGTGTTGACATCATCAGTATCTAGCTCATCATCATTGAAAGTTCAACACACAAACACAAAAACCCCCACGCTTCTGTTTTACTTTCTCCCTTTCTCTTTCTTTCTCTCTCTCTCATTTCATAGATGCATAGACACGCATTCTGCCATGAGCTAGTGACAGAAAAAACAGACACACATACACACACAAACCACATAAACCGCTATACTGACACATTGACACATTGATACACATTCTGACATGATCATCGTCTCTCTCTCTCTCTCTCTCTCTCTCTCTCTCTCTCTCACACTCACACACACACACACATACACACACACACACACACACGCACACACAGAGACAAATGGACAGAATCAACACAGCACAGCAGTTCGGCGCATTACGCTACGTTGCAGTATAAAAACGGTCAAACACTGTCTGCTTCCCCCGCCTGCAACACCTGGCTTCCTGTTCCCATGAGCTCACTTAAGTGCTTCTGTATCCCAACACTCCACCCAGGGTTCAAAGTTAACAAAAGACAATGCAAGCAGTGACAAATACATGAGCAACATAACACTATCAACAAAATATAAAACATACATACATTATGGCTTCAACAAGTTATGTTTACATGCATAAAATATGTGTATATGGACAGATCTTGCCGAACATCGGTTTGTGTAATAACAGGAGTGAATCAAGAATCAAAAGAATACAGTATGAACAGGGAGAGCAGGAGAAAGAGGGTAGGAAGGCTGGCTGGCTGGCTGGCTGGCTGGCTGGCTGGCTGGCTGGCTGGCTGGCTGGCTGGTTGGCTGGCTGGCTGGCTGGCTGGCTGGCTGGCTGGCTGGCTGGCTGGCTGGTTGGCTGGCTGGCTGGCTGGCTGGCTGGCTGGCTGGCTGGCTGGTTGGTTGGCTGGCTGGCTGGTTGGTTGGCTGGCTGGCTGGCTGGCTGGCTGGCTGGCTGGCTGGCTGGTTGGTTGGTTGGCTGGCTGGCTGGTTGGTTGGCTGGCTGGCTGGCTGGCTGGCTGGCTGGCTGGCTGGTTGGTTAAATACAGTTCCAGTGAAACCTCTTGTTCCACCTTTTAAGCTGTTTCCAATTCTCCTCTTAGCTAAGGCCTCACAGCATTTGTCTGCCTACAAGTGCCCACAGCATGCCTCGAAACTGGTTTTAAACCTTTTCTTGAGCTGTATCTATTCAGACTTTTGAATGTGCCCATTCAATGTACTCACTGAGGATTATGGGCGAACAGCCTTGTTCAAAACGTTGCCTTTCTTTGTCCTTCCCATTTGTATGGTGGAAAATTGGGCAATACACTTCTCATTGTCATATCTTTTGGCTGAAGCATAGCCTTTACATACCATACGCCTTTAATGTTTATTGAAATGTTGTCTTTATGCCTACAAATCTGTGTGCTCTGCACCCTGATGATCACATATGTACGGTTGATGGCACTGAAAGCAACACAATGGAATCTGTCCTTGATCGTGCCTCTTCTCTTTGTGTGTCAGTGTCTGGTCAGTACATTCTTTGATGCATGTACTCGTCATTAAGAAGTGGACACCCTGTCCAGCTGACACAGCACCTGTTGCCAGGATGCAAAGGGCGCATGTTACCTGGAGTAACACTGGAGGGATGTCAGCTGTGCCATGTGGCTCTACAAATTAGTGGTACAACTCAATGATCGAAGTCCTGTCCATTGAACACTGGCTGCCTGTTAAACTCATCATATTGCACTACCTTTCTTTCTTAATGATCTTGTTCACTTAGTTGTGGAGAGTCATCAAATTAAATAAATACCATTCTAATAATTCATAGACCAATCAACAGCATTGAACAATCTAATTAAGTTTCTTCATGTTGTTGTGACTCAGTGATTATATCCTATTTAATGTGTGACATTTATTAGTATGCAGAGTATTCAGATTTGTGTTGTACATGTTTTACAGGAAACCAGTCGGAGTGCTACACATATTACAGGTTGTTTGGTGCATTAGGAAAGACGCATACAAATTGATTGAAGTTAAAGTCAGAATCTGGGTATCATGTTGTTAAGGTGAATAAGCCTTGATTAAATATTCATCACCATCATGCATATCTTGCAGGAGGCTCATCCTCCCTCCAACTCCAGCGTTAGAATCAGTGCAGTGTGTGTGGGTGTATGTGTGTGTGTGTGTGTGTGTGTGTAAGCTTGTGCTTTGCGAGCTATCAATGCTGAGTACCACACTGGTCTCTCCATGAGCATGGCCTGGCTAGACTGGGAATGTTGTTAAACTCTAAATTCGTAAATGTTGTTTTATATGCTGTCCACTGCTGAATACATTGTATACTTCATTTTCTGCATTGGCCTTTTCATGGCCGTTACTGCAAACTAACGGCCAGGCTGATAATTTCACTGTGGTCATACGAATTTGGAGAAATGTGAGAGCTAATAACTACTGGTGGAATGTCTGCCCTTCGCCTAGGAAGAGATGCTGAGATAACCCAGTTATTTATTAGTTATGCAGAGAATGAGGGAGGGGCCATAAAAAGAGAATATGTTCATAAAAGTCACAGTTTTATCACCTTGTAATCACTTTGAAGTGTTTGAATGACATTGGGGCAGATGCAGCGTGGGCTAAGGTGCCTGTTAATGCTTGAGTGATGAGCATACTTAAATATTAATGAGGGTCTTGGGGAAGGAAAGGTCATTCTTGAGACTTAGACTGAATAATAATCGGGCTTGTAGCAGTCACTCTGATCCTTCACTAACATTAGCTAGTAAAGAGCAGCAGAAGAGCATCTTAAACATCTAAACTAGAGTCCCATGCTGGATTTAAGTTTTACAGTAGGTGTTGTTGTGTCATTAGAGCTGATGAGAGGCTTTGTCATATTGTACACACAAAATGCATTTAGCTGCAGATCAAAATTAACTGAACAATAAATAGCAACATGCAGCAAGGTGGGGGAACGTCCAGATGGTACAGAAATCAGAAAGACAAGAAACATTTTGCAAAAAAATTAACTCCTGTCTCTCATGAGGGTGAATCTCATTCTCATGCTCTCCAAATCCTTTCTGTAATACATGCACACTTACAAACCATCTAAACACACACACCATCAGCTGTGCTTGCTAATAGCATGCTCTCAAAGAGCCACTTAATTTGGGCAAAAATGCATCATGCTTATATTAATGTGTGTTTGTCCGCCAGTACAGACGTAAGTGAGAGAGAGAGAGAGAGAGAGAGAGAGGAGGAAAGGAAGGGAAGCTGCCTCTGTTCCTCTCCTCCCTTCTCCCCTCATTTCTTCCTTCTCTCCTCTCCTAAGAATGTATCACTTTCCATCCTCTTCCTTCTTTCTTTTTCTCTTATGCTTATTTCTCTCTCTCTCTCTCTCTCTCTCTCTTTCTCTCTCTCTTTCTCTCTCTCTCTCTCTCTGTTCCTTCCTCTCTCAGCTGGTATAATTTGCCCTCGATGTGTTTGGAATTGCATGTCACATCAAATAAGGCTATCTCGCTCCTGCAGCAGTGAGGTGTGTGTGTGTGTGTGTGTGTGTGTGTGTGTGTGTGTGTGTCCAGCAGTGCAGCGGTATTCCCCCCCCCCCCCCCCCCAAGAATCAGATTCCTATTAAATGAATCTCTGGGTTGAGCTCGGTATTCAGAATGAGTAGCATGGGATTGTAATAGATCTGATGGACATCACATATACCATTATCACTGACCTTTCTCTCTTTCTCTTCTCTCTCCTCCCTTTATTCCTCCCTCTCTCTCCTCTGTCCTCTGCAATCATTTAAAGGAAGTGGAGGTAAGTGTCTAATTCATTGTGTTTATACTTTGATAGCAGAGTGTTGAAATTCACTGCAACACCTTGCTGGAAGCTCCAGACGGTCCAGTGTTTCTCTCATAGTGGACATGTTGCTGCAGAGCTGCACTGTAGCTCATTAACATGCACAGTGAGGTGAGGTAGCTGGCATACAGTTCAGCATGGTACAGAACTGGTTAGACATTATTAAAATATATCAAGTATTAAGTATCATCAGTTCACATGCTGTATCTTGCTGTTGAATTAGCTAGGTTGCTCTGGTATGCTGGTGGGAACAGGAATGATGGGTTTGAGATGGGATAGAGAACATCCTAAGAGGAAGCTCTAATCCTTGTTAGCATGAATAACACATGGAACGTATGTGCAGAGTACTGTCTTTGTTTCTATCCATCTATTTTACATGCAATGTAAGATCACATTCCCCGGTGAGGACTAATGAAGATTTCTGCTGCAACTGTACTTTCAGCAACGTGGCTGCAGTCCTACTCTAAGATGGCATGCTTTATTATTGGCCAAATGTCTAGCACATTTTCATTGTGGGTGATGTAGTGTCCATTACCACAGACTGCCTGTTTCCATAATTGACAGCAGAGTGTGAATGGACTATTTAGAGCAGGGGAAGTCACTGAATCAGAGATAATGGGCTTACACTAGTCTAAATGATGTTGGCTTCACTTAGATCTCAGCAGCAATAACTGCTCACACTTCGAGAGAGAGAGAGAGAGGGAGAGAGAGATGAAATGAGAGAAGAGAGAGGAATAGAGTGACGGAAAGGACATAAGGCAGTAGTTAATTGGGCTTCATCACCTGTCAAACTAAGAGAATCGTTAGCTGAAACCTTAGCAGCTGTAGTCCGTAGAACAAGGACTTCTGGGCTGAGTGAGCCAACGTTCCCTTTTTCTGGGTAAAATATGAAATTATCTCCTGTCTCATTTTCCCCAGATGTGGCATCATTATGCATCTTTCCTCCCCTCCTCCTACTGTTTCCTTCTCTCTCTCTCTCTCTCTCTCCCTCTCTCTCTCTCTCTCTCTCTCTCTCTCATTCAATAATAAAGGAGGTAGAGCCCCTGCTTTCCAGCCCAGCAGGTTAACTTTGGTTCAGACACTCACAGCCTCGCTCCCTGCTGACACACATATGACTTTCTCTAGGTGCTGCTTAAGATGGTCTAGACAACACTGCTCTCTCTGTGTGTGTGTGTGTGTGTGTGTGTGTGTGTGTGTGTGTGTGTGTGTACATGCATGCATGTATTTGTGTATTTGAGTGTTTTTCTGTATACCGTAGAGTGAGGATGCACTATAGTCGGCAACAGAACACTCTAACAACAGATCACACTGAAGTGAGGGAATTTATTTGTGCTCTTTTGTACAGTTCTGTAAGAGTGAGAACGGTTGTGGATCTCTGGGTTAGAAGAGAAAGAAAGAATGAGTGAAAGAGAGAAGGGATCCACGGTACAACTCTCGGCTTTTCTCCTCTCAATACTGTTACTTATTCTCAAAGCTTGGGGGGAAAAGCAGCACTAGGGGGAAAGAAGCAGACAGACAGGGCTAAAAAGAGAGGGGAGGGACAAAGACAAACTGAAGACAAGCAGGGGAAGTGAGCTGTAAAGGGCAGAGTTGGGAGCTGACTGAGTTGTTTTCTGGTGTCTCACTGGGGGGGAGAGAGAGACAGAGCGAGAGAGAGAGAGAGAGAGAGAGAAAGAGGAAGAGAGAGAAGTCAAAGCCAGCTGGACCACTGTGATGAGCTAAGAGGGCCTTTAGCTGTGATTTAGATCCAGCTGTGAGTGATGAAGCAGCTTCTCTCTCTCCTGAAGCACGCCCTTCACATTTCTGGAGCAAAACAACTGCCGAAACGCCCGCCCCCATCACCACAGTATGCGTATATGTGCATGTTCTTGTGAGTGTGTGTGTGTGTGTGTGTGTGTGTGTGTTTGCATGCATGTTTGAGCCAGTGCAGAGGCTGAGTGACTTAGTGCCTATCAGTGGTAGCAGCCTGCAGCCTTTCACAGGCAGCCAAACCCGAACAGAGAGGCAGACAGATAGATAGGCAGACAGATGGAAAGCAGCTCAGCACTCTTACATTACTGAACCAGCCAAGCCACATCATCCTCATCCCCACAGACCTTCCTCTTTTTTGCTTTAAGCCATCTTTATTTTCTTTTTTTTTTGTAGTCCTCTGTTTTCCATTGGTTTCTGTCCATCTCCCTGCCCCATTTTAGATACTTTCTTACAGTAGGTTTTGTAAGCAAACCACTGGGGTGTATTTCCTCTCTACAGCTCTGCGATTCTCCCATTTATACAGACGGGAGCAGCTTTCGCCTCTGTTTGGTCTACAGAATGATTCACTACAGAGGGCATTCCTGTTCCTCTGATATGTACTACATGATTTTGAGATTGGGAGCGGGATAAAAAAGATGGCAAGACGCTGGGGAGAGGGGGGCGAAAAGAAGATGGCAAGACACTGGGGAGGATGGGGTGAGAGAGAGAGAGAAAGACATCGGAGTGCCAAAGAAAAACAAAATGAGTCAGACAGACTTACAAATGTGCATGGGGAGGCAAAGAGGAGAAGAGAAACAGAGGAGCTAATGAGAGGCAGAGATAGGCATGATGAAAAGATGGAGGCAAACAGTGAGCGATGCTGAGAAACGGGCGAAAACTTCAGCGAGAGAAAAGCAGCGTAACAGAGAGAGAAAGAGAGAGAATTTTTAATTTTAGAACACTTTATTGACCTTTTTGGCTTTTGGCATGAATCAGAATATGCAGCATTTAGACCAAAACATAAGAAATTCATAGGCATGTACACACGAGGTCACAGACAAACACAGACTGATAATTTATAATATATTATTCTTATTTTAATGTGAAAACATTGCTTATTATAGCTTCAGTACTTATTCCCAAAGCTTGGGGAGAAGAAGCAGTGTTAGAGAGTGAGAGAGAAGGGGGATAAGGGAGAAGTTAAAGGAGGAGGAGCAGAAAGAGCTAAAGAGAAAGAGGATGGGAAAGACAAATAAGAGACGGAGAGTTGGGGAAAAGAAGAAGATGAAGCTAGAGAGAGTGATATATGGGTGGAACTGGGAAAAGCACTGTGAAGTGAGCTGCAGAGGCCCAGAGAGAGGGCGACTGTGTTGTTTTCTGTCCCAGTGGGTCTTGGTTTGTTTGCTGGTGACTGAAGCACTGTGCTGTTCAGTCCATCTGACTCAGAAGTGACTCTGACCTGCTGCACTACATGCTGTGAGCTTGGCCAGCTCTGATCTGACTAAACATCCTCAAAGCTCCATGTTGTTAATGCAGTCTCAGTAAAATGGAGAATTTCAACTGCCTGAGCAATGGATCGTCAAACATTTACCAAATTACAGATAACAATGATTGCAATGTCTATTGCATTGTCCGTGCAAATGGACCAAAAAGTAATTTTCGAGGAATGTAGAGGAGTTTCCACTTTAAATTTCATGGAATTTAATCTGATAATGTGCGGTGTGTCATGTATTACTAGTCAAACACCTACTACTTTCCATTTTGCAGTATGTTAGACATGGGAGTTAATTATGGGATTTGCATTTTACAAGCTGCCTTGAGAGGATCCTCAGTTCAGATCTGGTCCTAGCTGCTGTAGGCTTCCCTGCTCCTGCACCAATGAACTCCCTCTCTATGGGTTCACTGCAAAAAACATCCATCTTAATGAGCCATTTAGTCTCATGTTCAGCCTTAAAATCGTATTTTTCTTAAACCAAGAGGAAACTTCTGCCAGTGAGGTGAGATAACTCTAGTTGTTTCCAATGCAGTTTCACCTGTTTCAGGAATTTTCTAGAAATGAGTGTCAATATCTTGAAACGAGTCAGAGATCACTGCACTATACTATGCAGAAAATGACACTTGTTTCAAGAAAATGTTTAAAAACAAGATTTGCATTGGAAGCAAGTGAAATTATCTATATTTTTTCACTTGTTTTAAGGAAATTACAATTTTAGGACTCAATAATAGACTAAATGTTTTTTTGCAGTGTTCAGGCTTTAGGCAAATACAGTGATGATGAAAGGGGCTTTGAAAGTAGTTTTGTAAATGAGTGTTAGACAATGAATTTGATATCATACACAAAGAATTACAGCTTGCTGTGATGTGTCTCGTAAGGAATGTTGGTGACAAACCTGATGGCAGAATGATCCAACTAGCCACACATGCACATTGCACCAGCTGATCTGTAAACATCACCATAATCAAGCATGGGGAAGAAAACTGTTCTCGCATTGAATCGTTCTATTAAAGTTGTAGTCTACAGTAATGACTAGTGTTGTGCAGTTACTTCAGCACATTAGAGCTGACAGGATCAATACAATCCACCTTTGCTCTCCAGTAGGGTATGACTGGAAAACGCAGCAGCATGTTCCTCTGCTGTAAATAATAAGATACCACCATCTGGGGAGTGTTTTCTTTAATAACTTTCTGTCCAAGCCTATATGTTTTGTATGTGTGTGTGAGAGTGCATTATATTACCTTTATGCAGGAGTGTGACTGCTGTTGCCACTACTCTGGGCTACAATAGTCATTTCAGTAGGGCACAACTTGAGGCACAGATTGTCTGGCAGACACAGATTGTGTTGCCTCAGGTGGTTCATGTGAATCACTAAACTTGGCAGAGGGACTGAGGGACTGGTGATTACGAGGATGCTGTCTCCATTATGATGACTGGTGGTTGTGATGGGACCTTGAGGGACAAGACTTCTTTTTGCTAAACCACATGAACTTGGTTTCACAGGAGATTATGGTTCAGTGTGGAGAAAGGCTTCTGTAGTAAGTAAAATCTCTCCTGAAGAAGTTTCAAAATGGAGTCAGTGGAAGGGCCGGCCAGTGTCTTTGGAGCCGAGAATGGAGCCTAAGTTAGAGGTACTCCCTTGGCGACAGGCAGGGCCTGTTAGAACAGATGTTTCAACTCAATACATCGCACTCTAGCAGACATGTAGCTGAAAAACCGGACAAGGGAGTGCTTGGAAACAGCAGTTCTCTTGGGGCAGCGGTGGGGGGCATAGTGAGAAGAGAGGGCATCCTTACCAGGGTTTCCGTTAGAAAAAATTGGTGCCGGTCCACGTGTCCTGGAAGATTTCAATGTCCCGGACAAATGTTTATTGAGCTTAAAAACAATTGATAGGCAGGCTATATAAAGAATGACATCATCAAGGCATGTAGATTTATAATATTTTTTATTGAAAAGTAGGCTACTTTTTCTTATACATTATATTCCAAATAAAATAAGTCCCGTCAATAGACTCACATGCATAACGCTATTTTAAAAATAAATAAATAAATATTACGCTAGCGTTTGTTGGGGCAACACATAAACACAAATAATTGCCTTCAGCTTTAGGCCTACATATTCTCAGATAAAATAAAACAGAATAAAAACTATTCACAAGCAAACAAAAGGCCTAGGCCTATCTGGTTCATAACATTTTAATTACGGCGTGCTGCTGCCGACTTGAAATCAAATAATTTCCGTTCGCTATAGGCCTTTTCTCAGATAAAATAAAATAGAATAAAAACTCTTTGAAAATAAACAAAAAAATAACCATAACCTATTGCTGGCTCATATAATTTTACTTTTTACGCTTTTTCGCAGCAGTGAAGCGTGCAGCTGCCGACTTAAAATCAAAGGTGCCAAGTGTCTCTCCACAACTTGCAATGCGCATAAGCCTTGTCACCTTGTCCTCCCCAAGGCGACTTCGCTGAGCTGTTTTGATTCGGTTCTGCAGAGAGAACCCTCTCTCTGCTGGCACACTGGAGACGGGGATCAAGCAGGCTACCGTGGCCAGTTTGGCCCACTCGGGATAGATTTCGCTGAAGTCCCTGATGAGGACTTTGTAGGCCGTTGAGAAATTCAAGCCTCCATAACCGCGGAGCGCTGTCATCACAGCGATGGCATCTCGTTGCGCGCTTGTGGCATCGATGAGAGGGGCTGTGGCTGGTGCTGACTCGTCCTCGCTGGTCATTTCTTGGCCAAAATGACCAATAATGGTTCGGATGGCTGGTTCAGCATATTCCTGAAGTTCTGAAGGGATGGAGTGATAATGAATCAGTGATATTAATTCAAATTGTGCTTAGAGGGAATTATTTTCACCGGACATTATGACCGGAGAGATTTAAATATGTCGGACTTCAACAGATTTTCCCGGTAAATAACCGGTAATTACCGGATAACGGAAACCCAGTTCCTTACACTGGAGGCCTGGGTTCAAGCCCCAGTGACAGCAGGCATGCACACTGCTGAAGTGTCCTTGAGCAAGAAACTGATTGTCAGATTGCATTCCAGAAAGACCATGAATATCAAGGTGATCTGTCTGTTCCCTATTTCAGGCATTTCTAACACATTTTAAGATGGAGACCGCCTTAATACAATTAGGATCAGCCTGGTCACATATGTGGAATAAAGACCACAGATGGTTTTAGATGGCGTTTTCCATTCAAATGAGCTGCGATGCTCTCGGTCCTTTCATCTTGCTGCGTTGCTGAGTTGACCCTCCTTGTAACAACCCCACCCCCCACCACCCCCGCACCACCAACACCACCCACACCTGACATCTGTTTGCCAAACTCCCAACTGTAATACGTTACTGTGATTAATTAAAACAGCTCATGCGCTGACATGAGCTGCACTTTGATTATACACCAATTTTAGCAGAATTATGCAAACATCGTGCTCTCAGAAAAAAAAATACACCCCAAAAAAATGAGTGAGAGCTACAGTAGGGATAGGGTTGGGATGTGGGTGCATGGGGGAATCATTTTCAGAGCACAACCCTCTAATCAGTATTTAACTTCAAACATTTGCTTGTGTGGATTGAGGATGACGCGTGGAGAATAGAATGGTAGTTTATTAACAGAGACTAGCCTGCTTACAGAGTGTAATTGGAGGCTAATTCTCTGTGATTTGTCTCATCTCAATGGGACGGATCAGCGGTCTGGGGTGGGGAGATAATCAGGTGAACAAATCGCTGTAGTCTGTCTCTAAATTCCTGTTGAACTGGTGGACTGATGAGCCAGGCTGGTTACAACTGCTGGCTGATTTATCAATGACTCTATTTTATCAAGATCAAAAGCCATCTGAGACAGACAAACTGGATTATTATGCCCTCTGGGATGCACTGTGAGCAGGGCTTGATGTTCCTGTTTGAGCAATTGTGTGTGTTCCTCAGTGTGTGTGTATGTTTATACACATTCCCAGTGCCTGAACCAGAAGCACTAATGCCACTCAGCAGCCATATATATATCATTAAATGCTTAAAAGCCTCTTAAACATTGTGGTTTGTTGATGTATTACAGAGGAGATTTAAGTGGAATGGCTAATCCATAGAGACCTATCATATTTATAGCTCCTTTAATTTTTTGATTTCTGGAGTGGAGAGGAGATAAATAGCTGAGAATTAGCTGGAGAGTTAGAAAACAGCTATACTCGTCTTCTCATCTCGCTGACATGCATTTGCTTCATTCTCAATCACCTAGTGCTGTATACAGTACATCCAAACTGACAAATATAGCCAGTCTGGCAGGCATGCACACTCTCTCTGTCTCCCTCTCTTTCTCTGTCTCTCTGTGTGTTCCACGCTGCCAATCACTTATTTTTAATCTTTTTGTTCTGCTGTGTTCCCATTCAGGATGACTACTTCAAGAGCTGGGCTCCTGTCAAGTCTGTAGACCAAGGTAAGACCTGTGTGTGTTTGTGGCTTTATGTATGAGGCTGTTATGTGTGTGTGTGTGTGTGTGTGTCTGTGTGTGTGTGTGTATGTGTGTGAGCTTGAGCTTGAGAACGTAAAGGCAAGAAGTATGGGAGTTAAAAGAAAACTGGGATTTTTCTGGTTTGGGATCATTTCATAGTTTAGAGGCTGTTTGAAATAAATAGGGACCTGGTAGACACACTCGCACACACATACACACACACACCTCACCGAAGCATCAGTGTGTCTAGTTGTAACCATGGTGAATAATCGCCCTAGAGACCATGGTCTCCTTGCCTTGAGATAGTTGTCTTTCATCGAAATTCTTGTGTGTTTGCCTGGGTGCACACATACACATAATTGCCTTGTTATTTCTGCACCTTTGTACATTTGTAGCTGTACATTTTGGCAGGCAATTCAGTCTCTGCTTCAGAGTAGCATCTAGCTGCAGATAGGGCAGAGAGTAAGAGGCCTCAGTGGAATAAAATTTAGATTGTTGTTTTTGATGTTTGCTGTTGTACTCTGTTGGAGCAAAGCATTGCCTCCCCGAGGACGTTAAAGTAAGTTCTATCTTCTAAACATATCTGCTTTTAAAGAGAGAACAGGGGTGCTGTGTTCACACACTAGTCCTGCCTAATTTTCTCATTATTAAAGCATAGTTGAGTGTGTATGTTGGTCTTTATGTGGGATCATCATGATTCTATTTTTATCTCATAGTTTTCTCTTTTTTGTAACGGATTATGAAACTGCCATGGCAACAATGAAAAGTTCTTCTTAGTAAGTGTATAAAGATTTCTGGACCATCAGTAACTCTTGACCACCCCCAGTTATTGTGCGCACACACACACACACACACACACACACACACACACACACAGCAGTTTACTGAACAGAACAATTACCATGGACTGACTCCTTCAGAATAACTGGCTGTACCACACTAGCAGGCCAAACCAAATAGACATCACCTGGTCACACTTCCACATCTAGCACAGTATCTCTAAATCTATGGGGAAAGACCTCTGGAATGAGTTTATCTGGGCCAGCTCAGGATACTAGAGCTAACAACCCTAACATCACTAGATCAAATTCTACAGTTACTAATTTTGTCATATTTCTCTGAAAAGAATAAAGATATAAACTAGACAGAGGCTCACTCTCTCTAAACCAGACATTAGACACAGGTTCAATTTCTGAACAAAGGACTACAGAAATAAACTAAAGGTTCACTTGTCTACATGTACATAGGCATTAAGCAAATAGTCTTTTCAGAGTGACTTACAATAAGTGCAACAGTAGGATAAACTTAAGTTCCTAGTTTCCAGAGTGATTAGAGGAGAGGGGATGTGATTCAGTGAGGAGAAGGCGACATAAGGTACTTCTGCACAGATAAGGGTTTCTTCCTTTTATAGCAATGGGGAAAAAAAGTCCATTGAGAAACATGTCATTATTCTGCCTAAAGCCATTACAGTTTCTATTGAAGTGGAGAGCAGTTGAGAGAGGACATAGGTAAATGAACAGAGCTGAAGAGGAGAGATTTAAGGGAGGAGGAGGACAATTTGTGCCACTATGGACAGGTGAGATGAGGAGGAACAATTTTTGACACACACACACACACACACACACACACACACACACACACACACAGGCTGCATTGCTAAAAGGGTCATAAGCCCTATTCCCTGCTCAGGTACCTGCTGCCCAGTGCGGTCTGATGTGGACTGAGAGACATTTTCACCAACTACGGACTAGGAACACCTAGTTCACAGGTCCTTTGGCAGTAATTGAAAAGAGAAAGAGAATTGTTTCACACTGTTTCGGCACTAACTGCTTGATTGAAATGCACACACTAATAATCCACCCTTAACCTGATAAAGGCAATACTCCTGCTATAGCAAATGTCATGTCATGTCCAGAGTAATTGGTGTAAACATAACCCGTCTAACACACCTCAATCTGCTCAACTAATTTGGTCATGTGAACACCTTAGTCTGATTTTATTCACTTTTTCACGCAAAATGACTACATGACAACATTCATGTGTGACATGTTGCATTCTGTATAAATACATTCCTGTGTCTTCAGCTAACACTGGGAATAATACCAGTTGCATCAAGGTGTTTTGTGGAACACAAGCTGACAAAACGTTGACACATTTTTCGTCTGATATGGACTTGCTGCAGGCTGGATCTCATCCTTCTCTGAGTAAACAAACCCGACTATTAAATAAATCCATGTAAACCTGTGTTTATGGGGGAAATCCTGTTACTTTGAACCATGTAAACACTTTCATCAAAGGAATACTGTGTGCATGTAAACACAGCCGATGACTTTTCCAGAGACTTGCTGTGGCTTAATGAGGTGCAACAGTTGATTTGTAGTTGTAGATACTGAGTTATTGGATGTATTAAATTTAATCCAAACTATCTTACTGAACATATGGTCCATCTCATCAGTGTGTTGCTATTATTCACGTGTCCACATTTCAGGATTGTGTTGTTGACACAAATTTCCATGTAGAGTGTATGTGGTTTTTTCCCATGACTATTTGTTCTGTGTGGCAGAATCTAGGCCTATTCTAGGCATCATTTTAAACAACAACACTTGTGTTTAAACAGGGACTTTTTCTGCCACAATCTGTTTGTTTTACTAAATCGTTGTTCTCTGTCTTGTTTGCACAGCTGATTCAATTAATTTTCTGCCCCGGCTTTGTTCCACAATATGCTATTCAGCATTCACAATGCAGACAATTTAGCAAACCGACAGCATCTTAAATGCAACGCCTCATCTGTTTAGTTTGGTTCGTGGAGAGCCTTCTGTATGGACTCTCACTATGATCATCATGGCTTCTGCTGTTACTCTGCACCTATTGAAATCCTGTTTGACACACAGTGCTCTTATGCTAAAAGTTGAAACACACCTCCTTACCTCAGTCACTCTCAGCTCTCATTTCTTTCAACAGTCCTTTATCTTTCTTTTGAGATTCTCTCTTTCTCTCTGTCTTCTTTTCTCCCTTTTTCTTGTCTGTCTGCTCAACCCCGTTCCTCCCTTTGTAACTCCGTCTTTTCTTATTCAGTCTTTATCTCTCCTCTCTGGCTTTCTATCCTCTACACTCCTCTATTTCTGTTTCGCTCTCCCCTCTCATCTTTTCCTTGAAAACTTTCCAGGATTTTTGATGTATTGAGCTCTTCAGATGAATCTTATATGATGATTCTCCTGGGGGAGCGACGGGTGATAGTAAATCAACATACTACAGCGACACGCACACACACACACACACACACACACACACACACGCACAGATGCACCATTTGGCACCAAAAGCTTGTGGGATTTAGCTGATAATAATTTGCATACGTATTCCCCACATATTTTAACAAAGTGGCTTGCTTATTATCTCTCCTCTCTATTGTGTCATCAGCCTGTCCTGCACTGCTGCAAATCTTTATGAAAGAGATGAAACAAGCGCACTAACCATCTGCCCAATTTCCCTTTTCCTCATTTGAATTCATGCCCGAACAGAATTTTAGAACATTTATAAAATTTTTGGCTAGAGATCTGTAGATAATCTGTATATTCTGCATAATGTTTCTATTTTCTAAATCGTACCGCCACAGTTTACCAATATAAAACATAGTTCTGTATTTAGATCTCTGTGCATTTGTTTGTGTGTGTGTCTGTTTTTGCTTGATTGTGTCTGCATGCAATAATTGGATTTACGTGTGTGTGTGTGTGTGTGTGTGTGTGTGTGCCTGAGTGTAAAGTATCATAGAGACAGCATAGAGACATCATCTGATCTAATAGAAAAGACCACAGGACAGGTGTGACAATGTTCAGATCCCATGGTTAGGACAGACACTGGAGAGGATGTTCTGGTTCAGTCTGGGCTTTATTTGTCACAATTCCGGTCCAAAGCACCCACCACCAGTGCTGAAAATGAATGTTTCGCTTTTCAGGAAGAACCAATCTATAGAAATGAATAAACCCTTAAGCCCTTAAATAAGCACACCCACAGACAGAGAGGTGGACTGGCCACAGGTTTACCTCATTGATTATCTGCACCGCTCCTGCCTCTCTCCTTTTTTTTTTTTTTTTTTCCCTGAGAAGGAAGGCCTGCTGAGATTCCATCCATTGTGTTTTGAACAGTACGTATCAACACATTTACCCCCATTAGCTGCTTCCCATGCTACAGGGTTTCCATGCCCACATCTGACGGGCTGTCAATGGATTCATCCCAAACAAAACAGTGTTATTATGGCTGTCTGCGTGTCAGATGAAAAGCTCCAGTTTTATCTGGTTGACACCTTGAGTAGCTCTGGAAATGCTGCATTGCACAAAACCTTTCAAAAGTTAAAATGCTGTACTTGTGTCTGGTGTGTGTGTGTGTGTGTGTGTGCAGTTTTTTGTCATATGTGGTGCTTTGTGGTGCATCTGCTACATATCATTGTGTTTCCATGGTGATGGTCCATTGGCCTATGAGTTTGTTTTGTCATTTAGCCGAGGTTGCCTCTAGCAACCACGGCTGGTTAACCTGTTTGGCTCATGGATCTATGATGTTTAATGACCTGGTGTGCGTGTGTGTGTGTGTGTGTGTGTGTGTTTTGACAGCCTGTGAACGAATGCAATACTACACACAAGTTTGGCTGGATGGGACGAAGCAGCAGAGAGTGAGAGGAAGGGAGGCAGGGGAGCAGGGAGAGAGGTGGAGGAGATGAAGACAGGGATTGTGGAGGGAAGGTCAAATGAGAGAGGGGTGGTGGTGGAAAAGATAGAGTGGATGAGAAAAGTGTCAACTGAGAGCCAGTAACAGTCAGAATGAAAAATGGAGAAGCGAGTAAAGTGGATGGCAGCAGTACAGCAGGAGATGGAAGGACAGCTTCCCTGCCCTGTGGGTGGCTTAAGCTGACATCTGCTGGGCTCAGATCAGATCTTACTGGGCTTCACTATGACAAGAACTGACACCACACAGAACTTGACCTTGGATCAATGATCATATAATAATAATGAAGTTGTTAGCTTTTGTGTGAGAAACTGCTTTTAGATCAGGTCTTAAAGATTTAGAGATATCTGGATTTATCTTAAACACTGATGACAGAGGTCCCATTTTTTTTTTTTTGAGTATCTGGACCAAATACTGTCCAAATGTTTAGATGCATGACAGCATCATTTTCACTCTACTGCCACTATGGTGAAAACTGGGACCATTAGAATGAATTGCTTAAAGTCCCAACTGGACTATAGGGCGGCACACACTCACACAAGGATCACACATGCCCTCGCTCATTTCAAATGCCTGTTGGGCTTGTGTAGACACACAACAAACGTATACACAAACACATAAGTGGTTGCCCTTGCTCTCTGCCCCACTTGTGACTGACTGCAGCAATCTGCAGTTGGAGCAGCTGCCTTGTAGCCATTAAAATGTCACCGTGTTCTGACATTTATATCGTTTCCCATTTACAGGAAGGAGGCAAAACAGACCCGATCTCAAACAATCTCACACACTCGTGCAAGGAGACAAACACAAAGATAACATACACATACAATCACAAAAAAACTGCAATGTCACATATCCTGTATCCATGGTGTCCATGGCCAGGCCGTGCCTCCTCATGTCCAGCTAGTCTCCACAGCTCCTGATTGGATTCCAGTGTCCAGCTAATGATAAAATGCTCTGTGTCTGCTCCGCCTTTTCCCAGAGTCAAAGTCTGATTAATTCATTTAATTTTAATGTATTTATTTGTTCCTGATTTTCTGGACCTGCTTTATTTTCTGCTCTGCTCCATCTGTAATGGTTGGGACAGCTGCCCTGAAATGGCCTCTGAGCCTAAGCAAAGAGACAAGAGAGGAAGAGTCCTTGGCAGCAGATAACAGTCGTCTTGTCAACAAGGCCAGTGTTAGAATCAGTATTCTGGACCTGTGATTTCATTCTGCGCTCTTGTATATGGGCATGTCCAGTAGATTTATAAGATTGTGATTTGTAATGCATTATCTGGTGAAGGGAGTCAAAGGGAAGATTACAAATAGCAGGCAGTGCCCCATTATCACAAGCAGTCCAGAGGAGCACAGGAGAGTCAAACTGTTGAAAGGAAAAATCCAGCCTAAAACACTTTAACACTGTCAAAAAAAAACAGCTGTTGGCGACGCGATACTGGGTCCATTTTGTTGTTTGGTGGTGCGTTTTTCTTATTCCTGTGGATAACTGGAGACATGTAGACGACCGAACATCACATCGAGACATTTCCAGTGCAGCTACAATGGAGTATAATAGGAGAAATATTCCCTCAGAATCAAAGAGCTAAGAGCTTCTTCCTAGATTCACTATTTTGCACCAATGTTCAACAATCATACTGGGACAAAATCCATTGTAGAAGTGAAAGAGACACTAGCTTCTCCACCGACAGCAGCCTCAATAATGCATCATGCAACACATTTGCATAAGGACCGTGACTCTCACTTTTCCTCCACTGGCAACAACAGCTAGCTGTACCATTATTGCTCTCGCCCCATAACAACCTGTGTGAAGTTAGCTTGATATTGGATATTCAGTGGCTAGTTGTTTTTCCCCCTTCAATAACTTGTAAAGCAAACAAGGAAAACACATTGATGAATAGATTTGTGATTACTGCAAGAGGAAGAACAGTTTGCAACCAATGGTTTCAACATTTGAGAAAAATATTTTTTCTACTGAATGAATACATTCACATTTCAATAGCTTGTTTTCCACATGAACTGAAGGCTGCATAAGAAAAATACCCTCTCAATTATTGAAAAAAGTGGTTGTAAATTATTCTTCCTCTTTTAGTAATCTCAAATATATTCATGAATGTGTTTTTGCTTGTTTGTTCTACAAGTTGTTGAAGGTGGTAAACTGAATTCTCAATATCAAGCTAACTTTACTCCAGTCACATACACACATACTGCAGTCACAGCTGAATGCAACAAGTCATGTTGAGGGAAAGTGGGTTCAACAAAATGGTCACAAAATAACTCCTGGAATGCATTGAACAACACAGACTGATCATATACTGTATATCAGTGTAAGAGTACTCCGAGGGATGAATTTTCCTTTAAGCTACAGTGTCTGGTTGGTTAATGACCGCATCACATTGCCCAGTCAGAGTACATTCTCACTTTGAGGTTGCTATCACTGCCAGCTGAAATAGAGAGAGACAGGATCAATGCCTGATGTATTCTGAAGTCCATCCAGGGTTGCCAGATTGGCATTAGTTGGCAGTGGTTTCCACATCTAGACATCAGTTACATTGTGTTCACAAACTGTCACTCCAGCTGATGGTGGGTAGACCAATAATATTGTCATGTAGTGTAACAATATAATATTTATACCTGGGTGCATTTCCTCCAGGTCTAGGAATGAGAGACTTATTTTAATTAGATTGATGGATTTGCACATATATAGTGTCTTATGCCTCTATTTTGCTCTGATGATGATCAACATTTTACATTAGTTATTAACTGATACATTAGTGTATAAATCCACTCAGACAGAAATATCTGCCTCCTTTGGCTCAAGAAATCCTCAAGATCCTCCACCTCTTCATCCATCCCTACTCTACCCCCAGTTCCTCCATCCCTCCTTTTTAGTGCTCTCTGATGTCATAATATTTGATCTTCTCCTGAAGGAGTGAAGACAGAGAAGGAGAGAATAAGAGAAAGTGAGAGACTAAAAGGAAAAGAAACAAAGAACATAGCAAACAAGATTGGGCACCTCAAGTCTGCATCAGAGCCTGTAAAATGTATTAAATGGAGCGGGTGTCGGAGCAAGAACAAATGTGTCCCATTTTATTGTAATGTGCCCACGGTTTGTAGCTTGCTCTCTGGGCGTTCTCTACACATTGTTTACTGCTGTGATTTTAATGGTTCATAAAATGTGACTCAATATCAACACCCGTGACCTCGAGCTCAGCTCTTATCTCCCTGCTTCAAAGAGGCGAGCGCTTGCAGTGGTGTATCACTATCACACAAATGGAGCGAGAGAGAGACACACACACACACACACTGTCACGCCGCACAAACACACTTAATATGAACCCGCATCACATTACCCGGTCACATACAATAATCAGTGTTGTGGAGCCTGCTGACACACACACACACACACACACACACACACAACCACCAAGGGCATTGTTAATTTAGCAAACAGACCACTCATGTAAGATAAAGTCAACTAAATCCTATTCAAATCGAAAGGATGGCAAGCAATGAATGGGGGGGTAACAGAGAGATGGGGAGAGGCGGGTAATGCAACAGAAAGTATAGTGAATCTCCAGCTAGAATTGATTTTTACTGGCCTGCACTCCCAATTTACAAGGCAGAACCAAAGTCAACAACAAACACAAGCTCAGACCAGAATGAAGCTGTGAATCGATGGAGCTCCGACTCTGCGATGTGCGAGCGGTGCTGAACTGGCTGTTTTAGTTGAGGTAAACAAAGCATACGCTCCAGATAAAATAGAGGCAGAAATGTGCGTGTGTGTGTGTGTGCATGGGTGTGCGTGTGCGTGTGCGTGTCAGATCCTGATGCTTCTGCTCTCCAGGCAACAGAAGTGGATCACAGTAAATCAAGATAAAAAAAAATACTGAAAAAAAAAACTTCTGAGGAAATGAGTAAAGAGTGTTTGGTAAAGATCACAGCAGTCTTCAGGCTAAATGCCAGGATGTCAAAGTGACACTTGGGGGAAGAGACGAGAGAGAAAGAGAGAGAGAGAGAGAGAGAGAGAGAGAGAGACAGGGAGATGGAGGCAATAGAAAAAACATAAAAGGCCTACAGAGAAGGAAGCCTTAGACAGGACAGGATAACTCTGAGATAACAGACATTCTCTGATGAGAAAATACGAGGAATTGTTGGAGGGAAAGAATGGAAAGAGGGGGGGAATAATGAAAAGAATAGAAGGAAGTCAGGGAAACAGGAACAACAGAGGGCAAAGCTTGATTTAAACAAGTAAACACGATGCACGAATGATGCAGGCACCCCTTGGGCCAATCAGTGACAAGTAAACAAATATGGTAGCGCCCCCCTTAGGCCAATCAGTGCAAAATTCAAATGGCAGAACGGAGCAATGAGATAAATCATTCCTCAAAGTTTTGTCAAAATCTGATCAGCAGTTGTGATTGTGCCAGACGGACGGACCGGGGCCGATCTATAGTCCCTCCACTGATTTCATTGTGGGAAAAAAAAAAAAAAAAACATTGGTCACAGTGGCCTCACACCCAGCAGTGACCCTGCCAAACCTCTGCAAGACCCCCTCCACGTCTACCACTCTAATCAGTTGTCTGTCTTGTTTTACCCAGTCTTTCAGGGGAAAGCGTGCAGAATTAAGAATAAGCGGGACCTGTCAGTGCCTGGTAAAAAAATCCTTGCTTGCCAATGAATAAATGAGGTGGATGAATAAGTAATCTCAGGTTGTTAATTCCACTGCTCACAGCAGAGTGTGTGTTCCTCCTGTGTACAGATGTGTTAGCAATGTGGTTTTCTTACTTTTCAAGGGATTGACCTTTTCCCATTGGTTTGTGTTTTCTATACATCTTTTGGTACTAATGCTGCAATAACGGTTCTTTTCAAAGTCTTAAAAGTTTTAAAGAATGAAGTGTCAAAGGGTCTAGGCTATATAGTGCATTTCAACAGATTAAATGTGTTTTGAATTCAAATGGATAGGTGTGTGTTGCTGCGGGAGTGCACTTAACATATAATATATAGTGAGTTTTCTGTGCTTTGTGTATGACATTTTAATCTTGTATTATCATTGGCGTACTGATGTTAGCACTGGATGATGAATCACTCATATTTTTCTGTGAGTGTACCACAGAAGTCTGGCATTGTGTGTAACTAAAGGTGTATATGAGCTGAAAAGCCAGCTTGTTTCTATTAGTCCTTGAGTAGCTGAAACAGAATTGAAAAAACAGATAAAGCTGCCAGTAGTCCATTTACATAGTGTAACAAGGCATAAAATTGAGACATCATTAACTGAAACAGAATTTAAATCCAGATCAAAATGCTATTTGCTAAAAATTAATGGAAAATCCAGGTCAAAATGTCATCAGTGCACTTATTGTGGTTCTAACCTGCTGGTTTTGTTGGTTGTGTTCTCCAGAGACAGAAGTCCAGCCCGGCAGACATGGAGAGCCAGGTAGCAAAGCCCACACTGACCCAGACAAGAGGACAGTACAGGATGGTGAGTGTCACCAGTAGCATTACATCACAGAAGCATTATTACAGTTATGGCTTGTGACCTCAGCTCTAAGATTCTCTTTGTCTCAATGACTTAGAATGGAACTAGGATGACCTGATGCTGTGGGGAAAACAGACTGTATGCTAATGAGCCCCTGAACATTTACATCTTGAACATCTTCTATTATTGATTTCTTGGCATAAAAATCCTAGTTGCCTTATTGACTTTTAATAGAACTAGATAAACTTACTGCTGGTCTGCTATTGTTGAAAACTGCAGTCTGATGGTAGCTCAAGAAACTTGACATTACGGCAGCCCGAGGTTTATGAGTACCAAATGATTTAGTGAAGATTGTTTGTGTTTCAGAAAAAACGTCATATTTTCCCTTCACTTCTTAATCCAAGAGTGTGTGAGCAGGGAACTCAAATTGTTCTGCACTGCCACTGTCTCAGTTGCAGTTCCCATTAAGAAGTGATAGCTATCGACATGTGAGTATAATACAGCAGCGTTTAGTACAATTATCACTCCACCCTGTCTCAGCTAGTGTGGAGAGATGTCAGTATAGAGGAGAGAGATAACCAAGCCCACAGCCTGTCATCTGAGTCAGATAAAGCATGGCTAATTCACACAGGAGGATCAAAGCTAGCCCCTCAGTAATATGGAGCTTTAGCCAGCTAGCTTCAATCCTAACATCATGGTCTGTTAGTGGATGCTAACATGAAAGCTGTAATATGGGATTTAGCAGCAGTTAACGTGTGGGCAGTAATACGCTGGTTTAAAGATCGACCTCCTCAAAAAACAGCAGAGTATTTATAGTAACATGTGATTACAAAGGCTAACATGGCCTCAGTTCAGGCTTTTGGGCTTGTAGATTAGAGGCTAACAAGCTAATCTAGACATAATGGGCTGAAATCTTCTGTAGATTTTGGTTGTTAGAGATCATCAAATGTAATATCAAATGTATGTCATTGGTTTATGTTTGGTCAGTCCCTATCTTGGGAGAGATTTTAGGCAGTTTGAAAATAGATTACATCTTTAGTTAATATTTTTCCATACATTCTCCTTGTCCACTCTAGATGTTAGTGCCTGAAATGTGACCAAATGGTCTTGTCTCCATTTAGTGGGCCTTCCACTTTCCATGTGAGTGTCATGTCACCTTCCATGAGAAGATGCTATTGAAATGAATGCTGCTTACCACTCAATTTACCTACAGGCCATGTGTTTGTGTGTGTGTGTGTGTGTGTGTGTGTGTGTGTGTGTGTGTGTCCTGGATTAGCCTCGTTTGGTTTGGTGAATTGACATGTATCTTTACCTCTAAGTAGCTGACAGACTGGCAAACTGGATAGCAGACTAACATGCTAGACTGCAGTATCAGACTGTATGATTGAGTCACAAAGAAAAAGCCTACGGAGAGATGGCCTCCAAGGCAAATTACTCTAAAGCAAGTATAAGAGACAGAGATACAAAGAGAGTCATACTGAATAAATGACTCTATGCTCTGTGTATATCTGAGTTAGGCAGTCCTGAGAGAGACTGTTCAATATTTTATAAGTCTACCAGCTCCAATCCAGACTCTCTGCTCTGCTCACCGGCTATAATTGGTCAGTCATTACAGGTGAACTCTGGCCTTCTAGGTCACTGACGCCTGCACCATAAGGAGTACTGCAGCATGGCCAACATTACCATATTTAACCTCAGCAAAAAAGATTACACAGGGCGAGTGAGATATGGAGGAAAGGGAGAGACAGAAAACTGAGGAGGGAGAAAGGAGAGCAAGTGAGGAAAGTGAGGCAAGGAAAGAAAAGTGAAGCAAAATAGGGAAAGCAGCAAGAAAGTCAAACAGGAATGTGCATAAACTGCAGGAAAATAATGAAAGACAAAAAACTGAGGAAAATAAAAGGCAGATAAATGAGATGGAAGAAAAAGTTTAAATACCGCTTAAGGAAAAAGAAACAGACTATGATTTCTGAGAAACAGAGAGAGACTTTCAGTCAGTTGTCAATCTGCAGTGATGTGGGAGTTCAGTACAGTCCCATAGCCCTGGACTGTCTCTGGAGGAGGTCTACAGCCTGGAGCCAGAATGGCCTCCCAGTCGCGCTGCTGTGCCCTAATTAACACAGGGCTGAGTGGAAGCTGGGTGCCTAGCTGTGTCTAACTCCAGTAGGCAAAAGGACATTACAGAGTCTGTGCCAAATAATCTGTCTGTTGACTCACAGGCACGACGTCTGTCTGCTGCTTATTAGCATTATGCTATCCCAGGATGCACTGCAGACTATACATACTGAGGCTGGCCCGCTGAGAGAAAGACATGGACAGAGAGGGCGATGTTTACCGCAGGTCGGCATGGAGAGGCAGAGAGATAATGAGAAGTTATTGCCTGTTGAGTCACCCTCACATCCTGCTTGGATGGATAATAGACTTGCATGTAAGGCATACAGTATATACTAGTACTAATACACCCATGAAAATAAACTAATAACCTAGATCGGATGCACATGGGACGAGTTTGTAGCGTTTTGGATTTTTACCTCCCATTCATTTGAATGAGCCTGAAAACGTACATTTAACATGTTTGTGAACAGATTCAACAACATATTCCGCTTTTAAGACAACAAAGTAGTCCTGGGTCCGTCCTCATTTTGCATTTTTATTCTTGGTTTATACTAAAAAAAATAAAAGTAGATCCGGTCTCCCAAACAGGAATTATCTCTCCTAAATAGTATCCCTCCACTATGTTCTCTTCTATCAATAAAAATGCTATTTGGCAACAGTCAATTGATCTGTTGAATCTGTTGTTGAATCTGTTCATAAACGTGTTAAATGTAAGTTTATAGGCTATTTTTGTGGCCTCATTCAAATGAACTACAAACTCGTCCAGCATCCGATCTTGGTGAATAGTTGGTTTTCATGGCGGTCAAGTGCTGAATAGCCCCCATGTTGAAACTAACTGGAATATTGCTTCAAATGTTGGCAGAGTTCCAAAGACAATTATCTCTGACACTGAAGGTGAGGCACCAGGCCAAATGCAACAAAGCAGACCACTCTTATCTGCCTCTGTCTGTGCAGGTGAGAGAGTGATCCCAGTTTAAATAACTCAGGTAACCAGACACTGAGCAGGGTTTTTCCTGTATTGTAAAATCTTGGGCGGGCTGCCTAACCGTAATTTTGAAAATTGAATTTGAATTGACTCGAAAATTGCATTTAAATAAAAGCCTATTTAAGAGGGTTGCAAGAGTGGATTGTGATGTGATTAAGCCTTCCACCCACAGAGGGTGCATGACATCCTATCAGTAATGACAGGAGAGGAAGCAGCAACAGGTGGCAGGTGGAGCGAGCCAAAGTGGAATCACTTCTATAGACTTTTGAAAATGAAGTGAATGACGGGGAAAAGCCATGGTAATGTTGCAAGTGTGTAATTTGTTTGTAGAGTGACAGACAGGGATCTTTGTAGCTGGTAGATTGCTACCAAGTAGAGAGCCTAAAAAATTTTAAAAAACTACTAAAAAATACTAAAAATGATGCATTCATTGTTTCCCAAATAAGTCAAAAGAAAAAAAAGAGGGGGGGGGGGGGAGAAAAAAAAGAGGGGGGGGGGGGGGGGGGGGATCATTTAATATTTTAGGGAAAAAGGTTTTGTAGCCTACATGTCTGATTTATCATGGCATAATGACATTTGATTCAATCTAAAAAAAAATGTATTAATCATAACAATTTACAAATTGAGCTTATCCTGTCATAACAAAAGGAATACTTGAAATTGTGAAGGCAATGCCAGTGGAGTCAAAGTGCGAGATTCCAGACACTTACAAAGATCCCTGTTGGGAAGTAAGTGATGAATTAATACTGACCATCTGATGGACCTGTCCCAGTCCTCTTAGCCTTGGAAATATGAATAAAATTGGATTTAAAAGTTTAAAGAATCAAATGGGAGAGTGTTATGTTAGTCCATGCCAAAAACTACTGTCTATAAGCTAAGCCTCTTTTTAGCCAGGAAAACCCTGATGAGCAGTCTCTAACACACACCATCAGTCATTTGTATTCTTTCATTGAAATTTTCAGTGCCATTGAATTAAAGGTCAAACTAACACCAAGTCCTTGTCTGTCAGCAGCTAACAGCTAGTTGTTTCTCTCAGAAGTCAATGTGTTTTCTCTCAGGGATTTCGATAGCAGGCATCAAAGCTGCCTCTGTAATAGGAAAAATATAACCTTCCTGCCTGCATGCATGCATGAGGACACACACACACACACAAACGCACACAAAGGTAACCCTGCCTCAGGCATCAGTCTTTAGCTCACACACTGGTCACAGAGCCACAGGTTCAACCCATGTCTTCTTCTTCAATCTTTAAAATGGTCAAATCAAGCAGTAATTCTCCAGACCCCTGACAGGCTCCTGCTTTATTGAACAGCCCCTGCAGAGCTTTATGTGTAAACAATATCAGCCACGTCTTTGACACCCCCTGGATTTTGCCCTGAGAAATACAAGGTGTGTCTCAAGCGCCTGATTGGTTGTTGCTGAGGAAGTGCAGTGTCCTTTCCTCTGTCCTTGTTTGATGAAATGCATGCTAGATTTTTTTTTTTTTTTTCTGTGAGGCGATTCTGCCTTAAAAACAAAAGTGTAAATTTTGTCACACTTTATGTAAAAAGAATAATTAAGTAATGTTTGAATAAATATAGTGCAAAAAGGACTTTTTTGGGTGAATTTTTTTTTCTTTCATTTACTATAGAATCCCCCTTACATTATATTCACTTAGGTACTTTATAGGCCTATTAAAAAAATTAGCATTGTCTTTTATTTGATTGAGGATTGTCACACATTTTTCAGTGCCTATTTTGATCAAATGAAACACTTGCTGTTGCTATGTTGTTTTATAATGGGCCAATATTGGGTAGCATGGATGTTAATTGAGTGGTACTCGGATTGGTATTCATATTAGCCAGTCTACTTAATAAAGTAGTACTGATGTTGGTTCAGAAAAATTGGTATTGGTGCACCTCTAGCCAGAAGTGTCGTATTAAAAGTTATGTTAATGGTAATAATGTGTATCTTTAAATTCCTTGAACTTAAAAGCTTAAAGGAATTGTTGTAGGAACCCTTGTCCTACAATGAATGTAAATTACTACCCTAACGTTTTTCAAATGAAGCCTGCTCACCTCCAGCTCTCACTGGAAAGTACATTCCATTTTGTTCCCCAGCCACTTTACCCATATTCTCGTTTGTTTTCTAGCGCATATTAATGCACATTGGATTGTGTGAGTTCCTGTGAGACTACAGGTCCCGACATGAGTGTCATGTTTGGACTCAGCAGGACAATATCAGTTATATCGTTAAGTGTGTGAGCATACAGTATATTCAACAAAAAATCTGTGAAATCCATTATGTGTGTGATGTAATGCGTTTTCAAAATCATTTTGGATTTGAAGTTGTCTAGTGTGTCTCCAGGCTTGCTGGCAACTATTTCACTCTCTCTGTCCATGACTGTCCAAACAGGACAGTAGTTAGTCAGCTGGCAGCTGACGCTGTGTGTGTGTGTTTGTGTGTGTGTGTGTGTGTGTGTGCATGCGCGCCACACCATTGGCCAATCCCTCAGGGCAAATCAAGGGTCAACAAGGCCTGTTTTGTTTAAGGAAGCTTAGGTCTTTCAATGTTGATAAGACCCTCATGGAAATATTTTCTCATTTCGAGTCAGTTTTGTTTTTCTATGATATGTTGGTTTGCTAACCTGAGTGTTAAGTAGAAGAATGCCCTGAATGGCGAAGTGGGAAAAGGATTGGAGTCAGACAGATGTGTTTGCCTGATCTATTTGACAGACGAGTCATGCAGAAAGCTCAGTCCATTCTCTCAGACTGCAATCAGCCTCTGTATGCAGAGTTCCCTGCTCTTCCCTCTGGTCTCCGCTGGCTTCCTAGAATGAGAAGCAACCCATACAAACACTCCTTTATCCCCAGTGCCAGGAACTCTGTTATTCATTCACTTTTGACTGCTGCAGTGTTTGAGTGATGTTTGTTATTTATTTTTAATGGTTGTTATGTGCTTGCACTGCGTCGATGTGTGTTGGTGTTGTTTGTGATGGATTTTGCTGCAAACCATATTTCGCTCTGGGATTATAATAAAGACTGGACTGAATAAATCTCAAGGGAGATCCGACTTTCTCCTCTGCCTTGAAGCTTCCTCCAAAAGGCCATTTGGTTTTACTTTCATAATGGTCCTTTAAAAAAGCATTGCTTTCCGCAGCAACTTCCAAAAAATTGCATTCTGTATATTGTAGATTTACACATTGTCTGTGTAATGTAGGTTGGACATATTGAATATTCACTGTCTGTAAATGGATAGAGAGCCTCCATGAAATCTCAGAGCAAAGTCTGTGTTCTCTCTCTCTCTCTCTCTCTCTCTCTCTCGCTCTCTCTCTCTCTCTCTCTCTCTCAGCCCCATAAGCCACTGGGGTTTCTTCCCTGACATTCAATCTGAAATGGCCTCTGTTTATCTTCCCCGTTCCTCAGTTACATCCACACTGATATTATTTTGCCATGTTTTCAATAATTAATTTTCTGGATGTTTAATTCCGTTCTATCACTCCATCCTCCCAGAGGGTCTCTCTGTGCTTTCATCCCTCCATCATTCCTCTGTCATCCCTCGCTCCAGTGCCTCTCGCAGGCCAAACAGTCGCACCCAGAGGAACGCTCACAAAGCAGAGAGAAGGGGATTTTATACCCACCAAATCTGGTTCTTTCTTTCTCTGCATTCCCCCCAGGTGAAACAGGAGAAACACCTTTTTAATTAGTGTATCAAAGCCTGAAAGTGATGCTCATTTTTCAAATAACAGTCAGAATTTCTCCTGTGGGAACGCTTGTTGAAGCGCTCGTTTATTTAATCTTAAACTTGTTTATTTTCTCTTCAGAAGCAATAACTGGGGAGAACAATGAGCAAAGAAGCATGTGATATTGATGAAGACACACACGTGTGCAGACACACACACACATACACACATCCTTGTACTTCTATCCTTGTGAGGACCTTCCACTTACAACATTCATTCCCTAACCGCATTCCCTACAATTAGCCCTGAAGAAGTTAGGCTCGGCCAAAATGACTTCATTTCACAAAAATGTCCTCACTCCGAAGGTCTAAAACTCAGACTGGTACTCACAATGCTAGAAGTACACACACACTCACACACTGTAAAAACACCCCGTTGACCCATGTCCAGCTCAGTAGCAATTAATTTGAGGTCACCCTCTTCTCTCTGACAGGGCATGTTGGCGATGTGGCCTTTCCTATTGGACTCTGACTTTTTTGTTATCCAATCACAGCTCTCCATTCTGGCCTTCATCCAGCATTAGAGGACGCAGGAAGAATGTTTCATCTTCACCTCGCCTTTTACCCATCTTTTTTCTCTCTCTGAAAGAACATTACTAAAATAAATAAAGAAATAAATATAAAGTGGATGAGTCCAGTTTCCGGAGAGGGGAAGGTGTTTCACGCTTAACCTTTCTTGTAATGAAATTTTAAAGCTTAGGCTGTAATGCGTTTCTCTGCCAGGAGCCCAGTTGGAAGTGTTGCAGCAATTAAATGGTAATGGGGATGTTTTTAATGCCTGGATCATCCTGGAGCTCCCTGAAATGAGGTTTTGTAACACCTTGACTCCATGAAAAACTGATGTATTTGTAGTTCAAATTGATGAACTGCATTACAATTCTAGAGCACCGCTGTTACTAATGCTGTTAAAACTGATTCAGTAACTGTATCCATATTCTATCTTTTTCCCAGTGGAAGCAGGGATCAAAACCATGACTTTACATATCATAATCCTCTACTGTTTTACTTTATGATTTAATGACTGTCTGCTGATTCTAACTCTGCCAGTGCCTATACTTCTGTGTCAGCTGTTATTTACACAAAACCATACGATTGGTTTCAGTGTGTGGGAGTTTGTTGTATACAAATTTCAGTCTTTACAATAAACTCCTACAGTAGCCAGAGGGCTGGAGAAGGGATCTGCATCAGTGGATGTAGTCCAACATACTGTATGAAATCTGTGACTTTACACTCACAACATACCCTCTGTGTGAATGAAGGCTGTCAGCACATAGTACGGTGAAGTAACCTTGATACTATGTATACAAGCAATATCAGCTCTATAAATCCGTACAGCCACTCCTCATAGCTGAAGTCAAATTAGAGAGTTTCTTTCCGAAAGCCGAATAAGTGACAACCATACAGACAAAATGCCTGCTGGAGTGGAAACCAATTATGGAATGTCATTAAAAGTGAGGAAAAATCCTTCAAAAATCTACTCTCAAAGACTTTATGTAAGAAAGAAAAGAAAAAAATTACCTATTAAAACATTGAGTAATAAAATGTAGGCATTTCAGATGTCCTTTCCAACATGTGTATGATTGGAGTTTTGGAATGAGCCGCTTCATTTCCCGTGCTAGGTGAGTATTGTCATCCGTGTTTCTAGCTCTCTTCTGGCTGGCTGTGTTTGCCCTGTGGCTCCCTGAGGGTCTGTGCTGTAGACTGTGCTGTAGAGAGAGTGGAGGTGGATGGAAAGTCAATATATGAACCTACTTCATCCATAGTCAGGGGAATGGACACACAATGTGCAGTGAATAGAAACGGGAAGAGGTACAGTGCTTGCACTGCAGATTTTAAAGGTGGTTCTCTATTCCGACAGTGCTATTTATATGAATAATTACACCTAATTCTGAGAAAACTGTCAGAAATAGGTAGTGCGCCAACCCCCCATTGGTATCCACTGTAACACCAACATGCTGACTTTATTACCATTCACCTACACACGACTATTTTCTCTCAGTTATGTGAACAAACTGGAAGACAATCAAGCAGCATTTCTCATATAAAGAAGAGGAGCATTGTTAAAATGATAGATACTCCAAATACAACATAAAACGGCTCAGTGCCAATCTGCAGATGAGGTGTTTATGATTGAATAGAGATATTTTCTAGTATGAACTTGTTATTACATTGCTTGATAAATTAAGCTCAGTGTCTTTTTTTTGTATGAAGTCCATCATAGCTGTACTCTATTAGTCAAGTATATCAGAACCGGATTTTGTGTGTACTCATCTATTCTACACAACTGTACCATATCACTGTACCGTCTGTCTAGAGCTGCTACTTGTATCATGCCACCACCCCCAACTCCCACCCACACACACACACACACACACACACACACACACACACACACACACACACTTTCAGCCCACATCCTTTTTCCTCTCTGTTCCTCTCTTATCAGCTAATTCACTCAAAGCGCTGTCTTTTCACAGCCTCACTACCAAGCAGCCTCTGATGAAGAATCATCGCATTCATTCCACACACACACACATTTGTTTATTTGGCAACCTCTCCTCTCATTTAACAGCAACTGGGAACCTCATTCATTCAAATCTCCTGATAGAGTTGTCACGGTATCTGCCGTGGTTCTCAAAATGTGAGAAACTGTTACGAATATTTATTTACGCTATCTACAAAGGAAAATAAGATCATTCATAAAGTACACATGCCTTCCAGAATGAGATGCGGGATGCTGTTGTGAAGTTGTGAAGTTTTTATGAAATTCTATGTATCTAAGTTTTATGAATAATTAAAGAGGGAAAAGAATAGAGGTGAATGAAAGAAATATAGAGAGAGAAAGAAACGGGAGATGAGGGAGGAAGAGGGGAATGGAGAGAGCGGTGGTGCAGTGACCCTGTAATAGAATTGATTGGTTAGTTAATCAATCAATGCTGCTCACTCAAGCCTTCAATGGATAAAACTCTCCTCTTTTCTACACCATCTTCTCATGTTTTTTCATTCTTCAGTGCCACTCCACTCCTCTCCTCTCCTCTCCTGACCTCTCCTGTCATCTTCCCCCCCTCTCCTCTTCATCACTGTCACTATCTCTTTCTGCTGTCCTCTCTTCTGTGGTTCAGACATTCATTCAGTCATTTCACTTCTCATCCTTACTTTGCTGATCTTTTTTGGCCTTTTTTGGCTCCTCCCAGCTTCCTTTATTTTGTCTATAATTTGCCATCAACAGAAAGAGATTTTGCATTCAGAATATCTTTGAATCTCATGATTGTTTTACCATATGGTGGTATTTGTTTATGTATGACTGTGTGTGTGTCTGTATCAGTACATACACTCACTACACTCACTTGTGCATTGGTGTGTGTCTGATTTTATATTGCTTCTGGCACGCACTCATCTTAAGTTGCCTTTTCCCTCCTTTCCTCTCTCTCCTCCTCCTCCTCCTCCTCCTCCTCCCATCTCTCATTTCCTCACGGTGACAAAGTCATTTTGAAGAGGAGAGAAATCAGATGAGTTTCCTCCAGCGCTGATAGATGGAGCCGAGGCCCGGCCCAAATAAACAGAAGATAGAAACACGCCGCAAAACAGACAGATATCAGGAGGAAGGTTGACATATCACCTCGCCAAGCTTGCATCCTAGAGAAATGTGAGACACATGTGCTTGTTTATGGGTTTTTGCATGTCGGTAGGTGTGTGACCCCCATTTACACACAGATAGACAGGATATGACTGAGTGTGTTCCTTCCCAGACAGAGAAAGATGTACGCAGCACTGTGAATCTATTCCCTTGAGTCTACCTAAATAAGCTTTGACATCTTTATTGCTTGTGCGTGGGTCTCATTTTCCCTCTGTCACTTCCTGATGTGTTTTTCCATCTTTATTCTGCAATAGGACTCTACTTTATTTCTAACAGCCCTGTATGAAGCATAGTACCTTGTGACCAGAAATAGTCTCCCTCTCAATTTGAGTGATGCAAACCTGTGGTGTGTGTATAATAAGTGTGTGTAGACCCTGATGGTGCTTATGTCCAACTGTGAGATTATGTGTTTACTCTGCGAGGATCAGACAAATAAACAGATATTACGTGTGTGGCTGACACAACAGTGTGATTTAGCGGTAATAAAGCGGCATGTAAGCTGCAGCAGTGTGTGATCAGGTCAGAGACTAGTCGCTGTTCATATCAGACACCAGCTGTGGCTCAAACACAAGCCATTAGGCCCCTAATGGAGACAAGGCCACTCTCGTCTTGTAAAGTTAGCAGCCACATGCTAATGACTTGTACATAGCACAGGGCTTTGATCTGTACACAAGTCTTAATCAGCTTAGGCTTTGAAATCATTTTCAGTGCTTTCACCATGGTGACGGCATGCGGCCTGTATGTGTGTGTAGTTTAAAGGAAGATGAGCTCGTCCTCTCCTCTGTCTTTGATCTCATGTTATTAGCTTGTCTCTTTGTAGTTGTTGTTTAGTCATTATGAAGGACTGTCTTCTTCACACACATCTGATATGGCCTGTTTGATTGACAGGTCCACCATGACCATCAATCCAGAGCCCACTGCCTGATGTCAGCTTGTCCTCTTTCATCCTCACTTTATCCAAACTGAAAGCTCTTTTCTCTCTTTTACTGCCCCTTTCTCTCTTTCTGTCCCTCTTATTCTACCACTCTTCCACCCAGACCCGGCGCTAGATGTAAATCAGTGGGCGGGGATTTAATCATTGTCGGGGGGGCCTAATAATTATTACAACATCAAAACGTTATTTCCAAAGCCTATTTTGACCATAGCTCACTCTGTAACATACAGTACAAACTACTAGGCCTACTACCTTAATTTCGGGTTGATTTCAGTGCCTTTTATTAGCAATATGACCCATCCATACTTTCATATGGATACAAGCAAGTTACAGAACGCACCAACATATTGTAGCATCAAATGCAAGCGTGACACAGAAGGACCTATGCCTCAACTTTCACTAAAATAGTCACAATTAGCAGCAGATGTATGAAACATTCACAATAGCGTACAGAATCAGCCTTACCACATAAAGCAATTTCCACCACTAGAATCGCTTTTATCATCTAACTGAGTGCCACAGCGGAGACAAATGAAATGAAACCAGTCTTAACTCGCCCTTACTGCTTGAATCCATCAGAGCGGGAGGCAGGATTTTTCATCTGAATGAAACACACTTTCACTCATCCTCTCATCACACAAGCTGGGTCAAACGGGCCTTGTTGTTGATGTGGTGACCTTGTTTTTCTGACCGATCATATCATCTGCTTCCACCCTCTATTTTTCTTCTCTCTTTTCTTCTCTGTCTGTCACCTGTAGGCGGGTTTGTGCTGTTAGCATGAAATGACACAGTGCCCAGAGTCAATGAGCTGCTCTGATCTCTGTCACCTTGGACAGCAGCCAGCTGTGCCTCGCTGCCACGGCGACAATGTGACCATGGAGATTGATGTGGAAGATGATAGGGTCGACACTCAGAAATAACAGTCCTCATTAAGATACTTCAGAAAACTTGACATTTACTTTATACCTTTTATTATTGCTATTCTATAACTCTTTCTGTTTCTCTAACTTTCTGTCATACTTTTTTGTCAATATATAGTCTTTATTCTGCTTTGTGAGAATGTACCATTTGGAAAATACAAAGTCATCTTCAGTTCAAGATAGTAAAAGTATAGGTTTGCTACAGTGTGGAGTCCATCCTTCAATAATTCATCAGAAAGTTCAGTAGAAATGGACAGGAGAGTAAAGAGACATGGAAACATGACAGACTTGACCTGGGATCTGACCCCATGCAGTCACAGCATAGACAGTTTTCAAGGTTTGACCATGGGATCAGCAGAGGTGATTGATAGCTTCCAGGTAAATAGATTGATCCATGAGATCAACAGGACACACCATTAATGCTGATTCTCTGCTTTGGTTTTGTTTGCCGTTTCCGTAAACTCATTTTTTTCACAGTCGAGAGATGAAGTTTGTCCCTGCTCTCTCCCTGTAGGTCCAGACTCCACCAAGGACCCCTGTCTGAAGGTGCGCTGCCCTCCTCACAAGGTGTGTGTCAGCCATGACTACCAGACAGCCATCTGCACCAATCACAAGCAACCACCCCAGAGGTAAGAACCAATCACATCACTTGTAAACCACAATGTACTGAATAAGATCAATGCCAGGACAAAACAAGAACAGAAGATTAAACTTTCTGATTGCATTACATCACAAACCATAGCGCTGTTCTGTTACTCAGGAATAACTGAAGGGTATGTCGCATACCCTTCAATTTTAATCATGAATATTACTGTACCTGTAACACATAATAATAATGTCTCTCCCAGACCTCTCTAATAAATTTTGACACAGTAGGCTGCCAGCTCATTACAGCAAAACCCCAGTGGTCTTATTTGATGTGGGTTCTCCACCTACCCCGACAGAGATGTTGATTGACAGAGTGAGAAGAGAAAGAAATTACGGGAGGGTGGGGCAGAAATGACAGAGGTGTGGCTGCCAATCTGTGCTTGATCCTGTGACTCCGTCCCTCCTCTTCTTCCTCTTAACTCCAATATATCCATGATCTGGAGGAACTGGTTGGATGTCACGGCTACTTCTGCCCTATAAGTCTGAAAATGAGATGCGTCAGAGTTCATTTGTGTCCAATCCTTCCTCTGAGAGTGCCTCCCAACCTTCTAACACAGACGAGTGGCTTCTTGTGTAGATAATCTGACTCTTGGACTTTTATATATCTAAAATAAACAAGGCTAGTAAGAATAACACTTTTCCACAAGCAGGAGCATTGTAGCTTTTGGTTTTAAAAGGCAGACCCAAGTATGTATACGTGGTCAGTCATTTGTAATGGGTTTCTCTGGGTTTGTGAGAGTGAGAGTTTCACAGCAGCATCCCCTGGGCTGCTTTGAGAGCCCAATACACTCTGTTGTGACACACGCACACACACACTCACTCACGCGTGCAAGCAGACATGGATATCCTAAGCAGGGAAATCCAACACTTCAGCACACACAGACGTGTTAAACGCTTTTCTGCTCTGCTGGGTTTACAAGCTACAAGGAGGACAAGAAGAAGGGAGGAAGGAAGACTTGATAAGAGAGGGGCAGGAGAAGGAAGGTGGATGAAGGAAGAGAGGAAGAGAATGAGACACAGAAAGAGTTTGGGTGTCGGTGTGGAATCTCACCCTGTTCATTTCAGTTATTGATATTCACTTTCCATCATTTGCCGTCGTCACGTTAATTCCTCTCTGAAGGGTTTTTGTTCTATCGGGCGGCTGGCTCTTGTTGCGGCGCTGGTTGATGGATCAGTAGGCAGCAGCGTTCTGTGAGAGCACTTAGAGAGGAGACTGCTGGCAGATTTGGATCAGATGTAATTACACTCAATATTGAAAAGGCCTCAGTGGGCCAATCAGGTTTCTCTGAGCTCCCACTGACCCTAACAAGCAGAAAAACGGTACTATACAGAAAATCAGTACTATACTGATTTTACCCGTCTAGAAAGTTCTTACTTTGTACTGAGTAGTGCTGAAGAATGTTTTGAGAAGCACAACATTTCTCTCTAAATGCTTTTTAGCTGTGACCAGCAACTAGTATAAGTCACTCTGTTGGTCGGTCTGTCGGTCCCAAGAATTTCAAAAACATCCACTGTGCAGACAGAGCCGCAGGATACAGAGATACAATATGTATCCAAAATGGTTGCAGCTTATCACAAATTACATGCTTGTTCAATTTGACTCTGTGCATTTGTCTGTCTCTCTCTCTCTCTCTCTCTCTCTCTCTCTCTCTCTCTCTCTCTCTCTCTCTCTCTCTCTCTCAGTGTGAAGCCCAGGAAAGGCAGCCTAGGCCACAAACACAGGCTTGAAGCTGGTGCTCATGGGAAATGTAGGCCGTGCTCGGTGCTCCAGCTCAGTCCTGTGTGTGGATCCGACGGACACACCTACTCCTCCAAGGTGAGAGCTCCCTTTCATTTCTCTCCCTCTCAGTCTCACACTCTCTCATTCTTCTCTCTTATTACTTTTCTTAGACTCTCATTCCGCCTCTCCTAGTGTGCCATTCCCTTTTCTTCTCCTTTTCTCATTTAGCAGTAATTACGTTTGTTTTCAACCATAAAATCTACTGGGACAGAACTTTTATCAGTTGTAATGTTCTTCCTCTACGTTTTATGGTTTGTTTTACTTAATAAATAAATTTGATGTTTCTATTCAGCTGTGTGTTACTTTGCCTTTGCCTTTCTCGCCTCTGCTCTTTCCTTCCCTCTTATCCTCCGTTTCCTTTTACCTTACCCTGCATGGATGGATTCCATAGAAGGAACTCCATCTCTCTCTTTCTCTGTCTCTCTTCCTGCAGTCTCATTCACTCTTTCTGTGTCACACACAAATGCCCAATCATGAGGACGTTGACCATCCGCTCTGCCACTCCCAAACACCTGTAATGTGGGGGGTGGGGGGGTGCAGTAGCAGTAAGAGGAGGTGGAGGGGATGTCAAGGTAGTTGGATGATGGAGAGAGTTGAGGAAAAGAAGCAAGGGTAAAAGGAGGTGGAGGGTAGGACAGTCTCTCTATTCCACCTCTCCTCTCCTCTTCTTTATTTTTGCACCAAGAAACAAACCGGTGTTAAAACAACAAAAGTGTTTCATTAAAAGCATATTAACCCCCAGAGAGAGAGAGAGACAGACCCAGAGAGATTGTGGGAGCTTCTCAGTGTGCCGACAGCGACTGGGTAGAAGCTGGGGGAGCTCATCTATCTCCTGGGCTTTCTCTCTCTCTGCCTCCCTCCCCACACAGCTAATTCAATATGTGGAGAACAGGACAGAGCGCTGTTCCTTTGTCAGCAAATTCCATTAAGCAACATTAGCAGCGCTATCAAAGAGGTGACAGGGAGGAAATGATGGATTTAAATTAGAATGTGGGAAATGACAGTGTCAGCGGGAGAAAGCTAAGACTGTGTAAGGCGCTTTTTGGTAATGTGTGTGTGTGTGTGTGTGTGTTTTTATGCACAGTCATGGTCTCACACTGGCGACACTTGTCTCCAGCCCCTCACAGGCAGAATTTACATAACCCATTTAAGTTTTTATTATTTCTCTTGGAGGGATTTTGTGATTGGATTTTTTTTTTCTCAACCAGTCCAAACAATTTCTTACCCTTCACTTATCTGAGAAGAGAGTGATACTCTAAGTAGTTAATTTTCTTTTTGTACTGTGTTGAGTTTGTATTTCTCTGAATGATAGAATGTCATTGGGCATCTGCGTATCTAATGGTGTGTCTACTCTCGCTGCCTAATGGACACATCTGTTCATCATCGAAGACAAATGACCAATCCTGCCTCAGCAAGTCACTCCTTCACCTTGCTCTGTGAAGAATCAATAATATCACCAACCCATAAAAACATCCATTATGCTGTAGTTTCTGCTAGAGTTACATATCAAACATGTAAAGACTATGCTTCATTATCTGTGTGGTAAGAGTTCCAGGCCTCTACATCTGCGATATAAAGGCGGCTATATCCAAAGATCCTTGTGTGTGTAAGCTGGAGTTAATGTCTACAAATAGATGCCATTACCCATGATTCTTTGTGTATTTTTACAGTGTAAGCTGGAGTTCCAGGGCTGTCTGTCTGGGAAAGTGACCTCAGTGAAATGTGAAGGACCATGTCCCTGTTTGCCTGGTCAGGAACCCAACAAACCTCCACACAAGACTGAGAAGACTGGTGAGTATCTAGCTCTCTGTTTAGATATATAGACTGGTGAGTAACTACCTCTGTTTAGATAGATAGACTCGTGAGTAACTACCTCTGTTTAGATATATAGACTGGTGAGTAACTACCTCTGTTTAGATAGATAGACTGGTGAGTAACTACCTCTGTTTAGATAGATAGACTGGTGAGTATCTAGCTCTCTGTTTAGATATATAGACTGGTGAGTATCTAGCTCTCTGTTTAGATATATAGACTGGTGAGTAGCTAGCTTTCTGTTTAAATATATAGACTGGTGAGTAGCTTTCTGTTTAAATAGATAGGCTGGTGTGTAGCTTTCTGTTTCAGTAGATAGACTGGTGAGTAGCTAGCTCTCTGTTTAGATAGACTGGTGAGTAGCTAGCTCTCTGGCTGCTTATCCTTCTGGGTTCATCAAGGAGGTTTTGGCTACATACATGACTGCATCTTTGGAAAGAAGTTGTACAATTTGTTAGTCAGTCTTCTTTGTCTCTCTGTCCACTACTGCATCTGTCTGTCAGCTTGTCAAAGAGTAAATCTATCAGCTAGTTATAGCCAATCTGTTAGCCAGTCACTTCTTTCTTTCAGTCCATTTATCTGGATGGATGGATGGATGGATGGATGGATGGATGAATGGATAATACTGTGTCAATCTGTTTTTTCCATCTATCTGTGTATATCAGTCAGTTAACACAAGAGGTACTGAAATGAAGCACACTATTTTGCAATTTGCCCTGTCCATAGGAATATTAATCAGTGAGCATTCCCTGTGAACTGAATGCTTGTATGATTGAATGTTGTTGTTGTGCAGGAAGCAATGCTTTTGGAAACAGTGTGCGTGCGTGCGTGCGTGCGTGCGTGCGTGCGTGCGTGCGTGCGTGCGTGCGTGCGTGCGTGCGTGCGTGCGTGCGTGCGTGCGTGCGTGCGTGCGTGCGTGTATGTGTCAGAGAGAAGGAGAGCTTAATCTGGCATTTGGCATGAACAGCACACATCACTTCCATCTCCGGATCTACATATTTATGTGTAAGGATTAAAGTGTTAGATAGATAACTGGGTGATTGTTTGTTTATCATCCTATATATTTATACAGATTCTCTCTCTCTGTGTCTGTGTGTGTGTGTGTGTGTGTGTGCGTGTGTGTCTGTGTTGCTGAGTGAAGCAGAAATGATTAAGTTATGAATATGGATGGTGTCCTGATGGGATGTTCCCTAGATTTCAGAGACAAAAACTCTCTCTTCTCTATCTTTCTGAATCACTCTTCTCTCTGTCTGTTTTTTCTTTCTATCTATCTATCTATCTATCTATCTATCTATCCTAATGTCATTATTCAGAAAGCTTGGCATTAATTCACAGAAGGAGACAGAGGTGGAATATTGTACCATGTTTATCAGAAACATGAGCAAGCAATTCCACTCCACTAACTAATCAATCTCCATCATTGCTCCATGGAAACGAGTTGTTTGTTTTGCTGAGAGCTTTTGGAATTAGAATTGTGTCACAACTATCAAACAAAACATTTTAAATTGAGAGGAACAAAAAAAAAAAGCATTGCAAAAAAAAAAAAAAGATCTCAAAAGCAAAACTTAAGACAAACGGGAATAAATTCTCACAAGCAAATTATTTCTAAGTGAGTGCAAACTATCTGCCTTTTGATTCAAATAGCGATCCCTTGTTTACAGTTTTCTCCGCTTCGTTTACGCTGATCAGGACTTTGCCTTCACTGCCAGTATTTGCATTTACGATTCTGACACAACCCTCTCGTGTGGGCGGGATTTAGAGGGATATGTCTCCATTGGTTAGTGTATGTGTGGACAGGGCAAACGTTGAGTGAAGTGTGTGTGCATCTAAACATGGAGGCCAGATGAGGTAAGAGTGTTATGGCGAGTTGATATCAGGAAAGATGAGCTAGATGACCAGAACTAAACTCATTAATTCAAAACTCTGCTCCTCTTCTTCTATCACATCAGTCTGTCATCTTTCCTTTAATTCCTTCTTTCTGCCAGCTGTCTTTACATCCAGGCTTTACTCCCAACATTCTCACTCATTAGATTTAGCGTTCCTCTCCTCTCCCTCGCTCTTCTTTATTCTCGTCAATCTCTCTGCATTTCTCGTCATTTGATCCATCTCTTTCTCTAATATGAGCACCAATAATGTAAAGACGCAGGACTATAGGTGAGGCTCTGTTTCGTTTCTGTTTTTCTTTCATCACTATCTCTGTCTTCTCTCTCTCTATCTATCCCTTACTACAATGTTTTGAGTGATAGCCAGATTACTAAGTGTGCCATGCTGTGTACGATTTGTCGGTATTGCAGGCTGCACATTGGCATCTTTCTCTCAGCTTTTCTGACAAGGCAGAGTGGATCCTTCTAAATGTCACGCTGCCCATCGACAACCTTTTCTTTATCACTAATAGAGTTTCAAAAGAAAGTAAACCGGAATGTGGCTGCAAATAAACAGAAGAACTCTCTTTGATGAACAATTGTGCACCTATGACCCATTTATGCTCCACTGTGCTTTGTTCTCTGGGGTATGTCTGATATGCTTTAGTATTTTTGATTAAAAATTGCACTGTATGATGTAGGCTCAGGGCTACAAAGTTATGTCAGTTTTATTTAATCTTACTATTGCATCTAGTTTCATAGCACACGAGGCAATGGCCTTCCATCTCCAATGTCACCATAAAACCAGATGCCATACAAAGCCTCTACCTTCTTGCATAAACACATCTCCAAAACATAGATGTAGACAGGACACAGTGGAGCCCGATGCTGGAGAGCCTGATATATTCGATTGAAAAAAGGTTCCCAAAATCTAGGCATCAATAGGACAAAGGTCCAGTGCAAACAGTTTATCAATTGTTTTTTGTGCTGTTTTTATTTTTTACGCAGTATAGGCAGCATTGTGTTTTACATGTTTGAAAAATATTACAAAGCACAAGAGTGACAAGAGTAAAAAATGACAAAACCTCACAGCCTCGCTGGTAATGTATTTTATACCTTGATTTCCAGCCATTACAATGAACAGTGAATGCAATTATTTGGCACCAAATTCAATCAGCCAAACAACAGGAGGTCTCTATGTTGTATTTCTAGACCTGGGAAAAAAAGCATTTGGCTCAGTAACACACAACCTTCTGTGGGTAGCTTTTGATTTCTGTACCAAATGTCATTAAAAATGATTTAAGCCTATTTCCAAGACATACAAATATGCTTCATACCACTGGAATTGATCACAGCATGGCAGCATCTGGAAACTGGCATCATGGCAGGGTTCACATTCTTCCCTCTAGCATTCACTAAGACAATGGAGGTAATCAGTAAGGCATCAAAGAGGATTGTGGGTGGGGAAAGGCAACAGGATGAGATTTGCCTCATGCCTATTGGGGCATAATGGACAATCTTAAAAGTTATATTTATGACTACAACAACACCCTGTACAAAAAGGCAGCTTGCCAAGGTTAATGATAACCTACACAGCAAGTAATCAGAGTTACAGTTTTGGTGTTGATGGAAAATGTTAAATTCAAGAGTTATTTCAACTGTGGCCTTGACCTGGCGTAACACTGCCAGAACTCCAACAGAGAGCGTTAAATTGATTTTCAACAAATAAATTCTGACAGTGTCAGCCTGGTAAATCAGCTCTGACAGTGTCGTTTGATGTCAACGGATTCTTTTCTCTTGTGAGAATTCAAATCAAACAATAAGTCATTGTCAAGTGCCATATTCATGGCTGGTATGTGGATGCTCTTTATTTTATTTTTAATATTGTGGTCCAACACTCAGCGGACTGTCTACTCTGTAGAACTCACTGTGCCATGGTAAGATGCAGTAGATGAGGTACATGAAAGGAAGAAGCTTAGATACACTGAGCTAGCGGCCTAGTCTCAGCAGCGAGGTTGGTATGCTGTTGAAATTGTTTGCCATGGTTTTGTAGCCACATCCACTACAAGGGAGTTGGGGATTAGTGGTCAGGGATTACAGCAGGTTACAAAGGCAGCTTCTGAAGGAGCCTGAAAAGAGCAGCAAAGAAAGCAACTGCAAAGAAAAGACACCTGCTGGGGTCCAAAGTATGGAAATCTCTCATGATTAAGAGGAATTATACAGTATATTGCATGGCTATGGTACTAGTCATACAGTGGGTAGTCATACACCATTCTCAGCTCTTGGTTTAAGTATCTTACTTAATTAAGCAGTTTGGTACCTGAACTGCTTCAAGCCAGAGGGGTTGGCCATCACATCCTTGTTCTTGTCATTCTCTCCCTCTTTGTTTTTGCTCTCTCAAATGAGTAGGGGAGTAATTCAGTGTTTCAGCAGCCTTTAGCTGAAATGTTATTACTGCTGTCGAGTGTGTGAACATGGCTAAATCCTTCTCCAAGTTGTCCCTTGATCCGATATTAAGTCATTAGACCCAAAATGGGTGGGGGGGAATTGGTAGTGGAGTTGGGGGAGTGCTTAGACATTAATTAGACATGCTAAGTCTGTGCTAGTTAAGGTGAATGGGCTTCTTTAAGCCTACCACCTCATTATCTCACAGCTAGCCAGGAGCTAGACACTCTCAAAGCAAAGTCAGTGATTGAATGGGCTAAATCCCCAGGATAAATTAAATTTGTCCTTGCAACAGTGTCTGACAGACACACAAAGAGCGCACACAAGGACGTTTTTTGTTCCGTTGATCTTCTCTCCTCTCCTCTCCTCTCCTCTCCTCCACTCGTTCTCTCTTCTGTCTACTAATGGAGTGTTTTTGAAGTGAGCACGAAAGCTGCAGAGACATGCCTGTCATCACACACTCATACACACACATACACACACACACAAGCTAGGGAAATATAAGGGTGCAGGATAGGTGGGGATTTTTGGGGGAAAGGAAAAGAGGTGAGGCAACAATGAGAATGCAGAAAAGGGATACAGTAAGGGACTATAGGGGAAAATAAGGCTAATGATGACACAGCATAAAGTGCAATGACACAGCATAAAGTGCAACCCAACCATAGTCTGTGTTTTTAGAGCTGACATTGTATTCATTCACTAGTAAGAGTAAGAGTAGCATAAGAGTTCTGATTTAGGATGAGCAGTCACATGCCTGTTGATTATTGTTAAGTATTTTATAAACACATTTTTGGGGTAAATATGCTGACTGCGCAGTTTACATGCCTCTAGTAATCATTATGGTGGATCTTTATTCATGGTGTGTGCTGCCTTAGTGATGAATCTGTTGTCAGGTGATAGCATCTGCTACCTAAACCATGCAGAGATTCCCCACGTGAGGAGAAAAGAGGTGATTTCATCAGAGTGGATCTTGGGAGATGTACTGTGAAACCAATCAGAAAGACGTGTGTGACAGTGTTGATCCATTGTGTTGTCATGCCGATATCACAGCCGGTGACAGGTGATGGTTGTCACTTCTTCTTTCCATCAAGGTAGCAGAATCCTCAGGCGATGCTGGCTTTGGTGTTAATCTGTCTCAGAACAACGCAGCGCTCCATGACTGGACGGAATCCTACATCTGAGTCATTATATCCACATCACCTCTGTTTGCACTGTTAGCTATGCTGTCACTCCAGTGCGTGTGTATGTATATGTGTATGTGTGTGTTATCCCTATCTCACGCTCACCTGTCATTCAGTTTGACCTCCTGTGTTTTTCCTCTCCCCTTAATTCTCCCTTTGAGCTGATAAAAAATTCATGTCAGAGAGGTTCCTCCTATCAGAGTAATCTCTACCGGTTTGCATTACTTTGAAATTCACTGTCACTTCAAACAACATCTCCAGGCAAACGATTGGTTATGTTATTCTACCTAGCAGCTGAGTAATGACTCCTCAAGACCTTTTTCTGTGCTTTCAAAAGTGTAAAATGAGAGTGGAAGGTAAATTCAGGCAAGCAGAGCCCAGGGTCTTGATTCAAAAAGCTTCTCAAAACTGATCCGCTGTCCTTGGGTCAACGGAGAGATAACATGGTCACAGAGACCTAGACTAAGAAGATTAACAAGACAAACTGATCTCAGATCTGTGCTCCTATTGTGAGATACTCTACCAGCATGGACTCAAGAGTGTGGGGCCATTCAGACAGACACATTGCCCTAGAGCTTAGGTTTTAGAAGTTAATCTGACTTAAAAATCTTCTCTCTTCCTGAACAAGTCTCCCTCTCTCCACCAGTCTCCCTGTCTCTACCAGTCTCCTTCTCTCCACCAGTCTCCCTCTCTCCACCAGTCTCCCTCTCTCTCCCAGTCTCCCTCTCTTTACCAGTCTCCCTCTCTCTGCCAGTCTCCCTCTCTCTGCCAGTCTCCCTCTCTCTGCCAGTCTCCCTCTCTCTCCCAGTCTCCCTCTCTCTCCCAGTCTCCCTCTCTGTGCCAGCGCTGATGGCAGGCAGCAGGAGACAGCGTATTAGCGATCGCTCTCTGGACTAAAGCCTCAACCTACTGCCAGTGAAATAGTTCTGGGGAGCTGATGGCTCGGAGCAAAGAAAATCAAACACACCCTTGTATCTTTTTAATGAATCTGACCTTCCATCTTCCTGCTATCTCCTTATCAGACTGCCTCAGTCGATTTTTTCCTCCCTCTGTTTCCTTGTGTCACCTCACTCCTTCTCCCTCTCTCCCTTTCTATCTGACTTTCATCTTCATCTGATCAGACCACAGTCCTGGTGTGATCACCCCTCCCCCCCTCCTCCTCTGTCTAGATGAAGAGCCACTCCATTCATTTCACGAGACAGACTTAGTAAAGAAGCAAGGTTAATAAATGTTAAAGGAGACCAGCCAAAGCCTGATTGCCGCCTGTACACTGGGCATCTGCCCTGACAGATGGGTTATGCAAACCATACAAAAAATTGCTCAATAATCACATAAAATATAACCTCTTAATAGATCATACGCAAATAGGCTTATACGTCTGTGAATAGCCCACGTTGTCGTCTGAAAGCGTGTTGCATTGCAAGCAGTAGCCTTGGGTCTAATAGAGAATTAGATATGCACCACAGTAAACTCGCAAGCTGAGATCATTTCACCAACTAAGTTAGAAATAGAAAAGCATGAGGAAAAATGTGAAGGCTTCAACCATGAAATATAGGCCTAAAAAAACGAAAACGACAGTGAAAGAGGTAATCTCAACACGAGGACACATTTGAAACAATGCAGGACTTGAGTGCGGGTGCTGAAGGGACAGCTCCTGCAAGGCGGGTGTATTATATCATGTGTGAGGCATATTTTAGAGGCCCATAAACCATATCGCACGCAATTAAATATGCACTTTGCGCAGTAGTATACTGGCCACACGGACAGCTTTGAATGAGAAACAAACACACACTGACAGCTGCATTCACTGTCTGAGTTTTCATCATCACACACAATGAATATGGTGCTGAAGAACGAGCCAAACTATTTTACAATGGTAAATTCTGTTTTGATGGAGAGGTAAGAGCTGCATGAAGTATCTACCATCTTCTTTTCCATCTCATGTTTATTCCACATTCCATTTGTGCCTAAGGCCTAAACTCTCCTTCCACTGCTGCATATTGGGGACCCGCATGTTTCTTTTCATTTGGAATTATGCCTGCATGGGCGCATATTCCAACTGACTTTAATGACATAAAGCAAATGTATCTACACACAAGCACAGGGGGCCCCGGGGCATCTGTCCTGCTTGCCCAGTCAGTAATCTAGCCTTGGTTGGTCTCTGTTACAGTGTCTGGCTTATTACACACCCAGGAAAGCTAGAGAGAGTTAGAAACACACACACACACAGTACTGTTGGCAGTGTGGTTCCACCAAGGAAAGACCATTAACTCGCTTGTTAATCTACTTCTACTAATGAGACTGTGGAAGACACTCCATCAGTCCTACATTTCTCTCTCTCCTCTCAATGTGACATGTATCATCATCTTCAATTGCCTCTCTCCCTCTCTCTCTTACAAACAAAGATCATTACTCATATGAGAGAACCAGCATGATGGAGGGAGAGAGCAGAAAATGAAACGAGAAGTAAATAAATAATTGTGTAGCCTTCTCAGTCATCCTTTACATATATGAGTGATGTAGCTTTGTGTGTGTGTATTTGTGTCCGTGAAAAACTGATGGCCATTGGGCCTTCTTCTCTCTGTGCCCTTCCAGTCTCTATTGATCTGAGATAACAGACATGAAAGACAGGAAGAGCGAGGGAATGTGGGAGATGGTGGAAGGGGGTGGAGGGTAATTCCCAGCTATGAGCCAGTGTTTGATATTTGACTTGGCTCGGATCGATAGTTTCTCCTGCGCGCTTGGTGAGAAACACACACGCTTTCTGTCTGACTGTATAGTACTTTCTCCTGGGTACAGGCGGAGCTCTTAGACACACACAGAAATACACACACACACACACACACACACACACACACAGACACACACACACACACACATACACATAAACACCCTCACCCCTTCCTCCTCTCTCCATATCTGCTGCCTTCCCCCTGTTTTTGCTCTCTTCCTCACTCTCCTCTCATCATCCTGTCCTCTTCACGCCATTTAGTCGCCTATACTCCATCATCTTTCCTTCCTCCTCTCCTTCCTTTCTCAATTATCCCCTTGTTCCCTCTCTTCATACGTCTGTCTCCCCGTACCTCTGGTTGCACTTATCTCCCTCCCTCCTCTGTCCTACTTCCATATCTCCCTCCCCCATCTTGCCCTCCCTCTCTCCATTGTTCTTGCTCTTCCTCCTCCTCTCTCCCTCTACACCTCTTCCTCCCCTCTGCTGCTCCATTCTTGTATTTGATGGTGACACTTTCCTCTGTAATGGCTGTCTGCGTAGAGGACGCACTGATGACCCCCGTCTTCACAGCGAAGCAAAATCACCCGCTCGACCATTTCTGTTTCTCTCTCATTCTGTTTTAAACAAGCTCACTCACATATACTCTCTTTCTCTTTGCTCCCTCTATGTCTCTCTCTCTTGCTCTCTCCTGCTATCTCCATGACCAGGCCTTGAGGTGTGATGTGGTGGCAGTGTAACTTATATTATAATGATGTTGATTTTGACTGTAGCTCTTGTCAGGAGCTGTCTGTCTGCAGTGTCTGTGGTGGAGATAGTGCGCCTATGATAATTATTTGATCGCTCCTGAAGGATCTAACCTCTATCACCTACAGACAAACAAGTTAGCCTTGAGACCCTGGTTAATTTAACTTCCATTAAGTCAGTAGGAAAGGTAATTTATCAATGTGTGGTGCCTCTCCAGTCTCTCCATCACCACACTGCTGTTTTGCAGCACAGATGAATTGTGGGTCCCTCCTGGCCAATGGGAAACCACCTTTAGGAGGTTTAGGTTGGCGTCACAGATTTATCAAATGTTTATGGAGTGTTACTGTTTGCAATTTATATAGGGAAATGCTTTTGGAGATGGTGCTTTGATGCACACGTGTATAGTCTATTGCTGTGATGTTTGGCAGGCCAGCAGTAGCATGGAAATCTCTTTTTATTTGAGTCTGTCCTACTGCAGTATTTGGGAATTTGATATATTACGGCACCGGCTTAATGACACCATCCACCACATTTGGGAGCGTGTGGCTGATGAATGGCTGCGATATGCCCGTCCGGTCACCTGTCTCCCTCTGGACCGTCCTGGTGGCCAGGAAGGTGAGAGCAGACAGCGCCAGCAGCACATGTGGAAGAAGGACAGGCTGGGACCTTTTTGGTCTCCTGCACAGTCGTGGCTCCAGGGTGTTGCAGAGATCCAGGAGAACTGCCCTTGGTAGCCTAAAGTGCATCATGAGCCATCTGCGCGGTCTCTGAAGACGCACTCTGTCCTCAAGGCCGGTGCAATAACAGCAAATGCGGCATTGTCATGTTTGGCTGCACACACGTGGGCCTTTATATCATGAGTAATCACTTTGATCAGTCAGCTAAATGTGTTTCCAATTGAATAGAATTAGAACTATGAATTTGTTCATATTGCTTGGTTAATATGGTTATCAGTAGGCTTGCAAATGAATTGAAACACATTTTGTTGTCTGTAATGACTTTGTGTTAGAAAGTAGAAACCTCTTCATCTTATATGCCCTCATGCATGTTTCCAAACAGAAGGAGATTTTGATCGTACCAAAGAACAAATTCAGATAAGAAAAAGAAAATGATGAATGCCGAAATGTTTGTGCAAACCTGTGTAAGTACACTTTAAGATCAAATATGATTATATGCACGTTTTGTGAATGAGGCCCATTGTTTGGAGTCAGAATCCAACCTCTGATCCGGTCTGTTTATGCTGACTGGTTCAGTGTCAACCGAGATATCCACTTTCTATGGCTTACTACGTCTCAGTGAAGTTGACTGGCTCAGGAGCACCACCATTATGGGCTGCAAAGTACTGGTCTGGCTCTATGTCTCTGTCTCCCCCGTACCGCAGTCTGACCTGTGTGTCCTTACAGCAGCATATCAGTGTTGCTTTACCAGTTGCTCGTATCCTCCAGTTATAGTTTGTGTCTTTCTCCAGCCTCATGTGTTGTATGGAACAGTGGCTAGAGGCTGATAAGCTGCCGACCTGGCACCCGAGCTCTCTTCATTTGTTTGCTTTTTCCCTTGCTATACTCTTCCTTCCCAGTGATTTATTTGTTTTTCTGTAGAAAAGGAGGAGGAAGGATGAGGAGGGAGAGGTAGGCATCTTTACAGGTAACAGAAGGATAGGATTTGATGTTATACTGGAGAAATTAAATACTGTTCTAATGAAAACTACCAGTATGCATTCTGTACAGTCCCACGATGCACAGCATGTTATATACATACATAGAATCAGTGCTCATACATGTGCTTAATTATAAAGTGCTAGAGTATGTCTTCTCCTGTGAGCTATATGTGTATATATACAGTATATAAATTTCTATATCACAGTAATCCATGCAAACTAATAGACAAAGAACGTAAAGCAAGTTCTCCTGTCGTGTGATGTCATTGAAACTCATTTGCATACAAAGAGGATTATGGGAGAATAACATTGCAGTTGAGGTTTGTAGATTTACAGTCAAAGCTACACTGGGCAAGATTTTTGTGTAAAAATTAGGGCTGCATGATATGAAAAAATATATTGAGATTTTTCTGACGGATATTGTGATTGCAATATGCCTTATTTTTGCTTTAGGGCTATATTCACTAATGAAGTGGTTAAAGCACTGCCATAACAGTATATTGTGGAAATACATGTAGCCTACTGCTCTATAAAGCAGTGATGAATGATCAGAAGCTTCAGAATCAACCTAACAAAGTGCACTGCACTGTGAATAAAATCTTAAAAACAACAAATATGAATGTTTTTTAACCCAGCAAGAGATAGAGCGGTGTGTGGGTTCTTCTGTATTTCCACTGGACAAACACATGATTAGGTGCTCGTCGCTCTGTCTGAAGATAAAGGCTTACTTTACTTACTTTAAAGTGTGGATGATGACATGTCTTGAAAAAATGTCTGAGGCACTCTGATTAGGTGAAAAAGTTAAAACTGCAATTTTGCTCCGTCATGTAGTCAATAAAGCCTTTTTAACTTTTTCACCTAATCAGAGTGCCTCAGACATTTTTTTTCAAGACTGTCATCATCCACACTTTAAAGTAACTTTAAAGTAAAAATAGGATAAGAGATAGAAGTTTCTTTGGTCAAGGTGCATTTCCAACTCCATAATCTCATTTCATTGTGTGTTTGCGTGTGCGTGTGTGTGTGTGTGATGTTTGTCTATAATCTCTATGGTTATTTCTGTATGTAATCTTTATGGCGGAGAGGTTATTTATTTTGTGTGTGATAGCAATCGATGAGATCTAACACAGAGAGGATCCCCAGCAGCACTGATAACACATCCTGCCTGACTCCCCTCCTCACCTGCTGAAGTCTCTCTCCTTTCCTCTGCCTCTCTCCTTTCCACTCGCTATTTGTGTTACTTGCTGTGGGTTTAACAGAGCAAAATGGTCTTTATCTTTTTTCTTTTTTTTTTTTTTACATGAAACCGTGACTGCACTATTGGCTGTTTTTACTTTTGGGATATGTTCTGAATATGTTTCATGGTGGACTGGGATAATAAAAATAAAAAAAACAGCCCTGGAAATTTGACCCAAACTGGCCAACCACACACATGTAGAACAAAGTATTATTATAGCCTATTTTTTTAGATCTTTTAAAATGTAGTTGGGATTTTATATATGGGGTGATACATTTTAATTCAAAATATAATTAAAAAAAAAAACATCCAACCATTTTTTACCATCACTTGTTGACAAGGTTTCCATGCTCGCTGCTCATAAACATCACATCTCAGCAACTTGGGGATCATAGAAATCCTGACTTTCCCTGTCATATTTTTTGTGCTCAAATCAATCTTTCATTGTCAGCTCAACGTATGAAAGGTAGAATGTACCTAAGTAAAGTTGGTGGGGAGAAGGCCAGACCCCCCACACACACACACACACACACACACACACACACACACACACACACACCTCTATGGAGCCGGCTGGCCACTCGACAGCAGAACTACCAAACACCATGGGACTTTTTTCATTTTTCTGTATCAGTGTTGTTGGACTCACCGCCACCCACAGGGAGACCGGCCCACCGGGAAAACTCCCGCTACTCCAAATGGCCAGGCTGCTCCTGTGGGGCCTATTAAGCCCATTCAGAGCAAGGGGTTAGTGTAATGGGTTAGTAAGTGTAAATACCGCTATTTTTCTGCTGAAAAGGTGACACAAGGTTTTCCATTGACATGACTGACTTGAGTTGTGTTGCGTGATTACCTGTGATTAAATGTGACACAGTCTTGGTGTAGAGAAGTTCTCCTTTTGCTTGATTCCCTCAAGGGGTGAGTGAAGGGTTAGCTAAAGACCAGTACTTGGGGCTTGTTCAAGGACACTTCAGCACGGTGAATGCTTGAAAGCGAATGCACAGTGTAACCCAGGTAACCTTTCCTCTGCCTTTGGAAGGGCTTTGATGTTGGCTGGATGTCTGACATCTTTAAGCCTGGCTGACCCTGCTGTAGTGGTGAAAGAGAGAGAGAGACAGTTAATCCCTGTGTGTTGTGTCCCTCTGTCTGTGTCTCTCAGTACATGAATGTTTCCAACCACAGCTTTCTGACTCATTGCCCAACAAAAGGACCTCTGGCACAGGTAGCCATGTTCTGCCTGTCCAAAACAATTTGGGTCACACCGACAGAAAGAGATAAGAGGGGTCCTTCGAGGCTCATTTTGGGCCACAGTGCAAAGTCCAAAGACAGTTGAGAGGGAGGGATGGAGAGAGGGAGCAGCCAGAGCAACAGAGGAGAGTCAGGGGAAGAAAAAGGAGGGAGAGTGTCAAAGTGAACAAAAGAAGTACTTTAATCCTTTGTGTCCATAGGAGGATGAAGGAAGGGAGAGATAGGGGAGAGGAAACAGAGAGTTGTCAGAGGAAGAAATTAGAGAAGAGAATATTAAAGTGAACAAGACATTTACCTCAGTCTTCTAGCTCATGAAAAACTGTGTTAGGTAGATGTGACTCCCTAACTCAGTTTGTGGGATTAGTGGCTTCTATTGAGCAGCAGATGATTGATGGAGAACAGAGCAATGGAGGGAGTATGATCAGGCAATAGGGAGAAATGAGAAGGAGCTCTTCAAAGAGACAAAGAGGGAGAGCGACTGAAATGACAGAATGAGGGAAAGGTTGTGAAGGGAAAGTCAAAGCACTTGAGGGGAAATTAAATTTGTCAGATAGAGAGCAAAGGATAGAAGTTCCTGAGGTTTGTGTTGAGAAGGAAAGATTTCGTTTTTTGCTTGACCTGCAGAAATGAAGAACACTCTGAAATCTGTCTGGTACTGACACACACACACACACACACACACACACACACAAACACTCACATGGACCATCAGTGATTTCAGTAGAAATAGCAGCTTTCTGCCAGATAAGTGGTGTTTTTCCACTAATTTCTCTCATAGCTGCAGCCTGCCGCATGGCCTCCGCTATTTTACAATGGCTGCAACAACCTGACATTAGTCTTGACATTCACAAATAATTATGAAATACAGGCAAATCACACATCTGTGTGTGTCTGAGCATGTTTACATACATGTATTTTTCTCAATATGTCTGGCTTTCCCGCTAATTATATACTAACTGAATACATTTCTTACAGCTAAACTGAGTTGACTCTTTGAAAGCTTGGATCTATAGACAGTTTCTATGGAGTTTTTGGTTGCTGAGTAACAACCTTGCTGTTCCTGGAAATACTAAACAATAATAATATAACAAAATAAACAAAATTAGTTTTAGGACCTTGCTGTTCTGTTGTAGGTTGCCCCATAAGACTATGCAAAATTCCCTCTTTTACTGGGAGAGAGCAGGAGTGCTGCAGCCTGGCAGCACATTATGTAACAGCCTGCCATAATGTGAGAGACAGTGGGTGACTTACTGCATCACCTAAACAGCCAGAGTCTGTGTCAGAGTATTTAATGTATTCAGCATCTCTGCATGTAATAACTTTGTCAACTTAGTTTATTTAATCACTAGATGTTGGATTCATCAATGATTCTATGTACCTTGCTTTGGCAACATAAGTGTTCTAAATTACGCTTACAGACAGTTCAAAATGCAGCAGCGAAATGAAAGTTTTATATATAAATAAATATATATATATTAAATATATTTATGTATATGTGTAAATATGTATGTATATCTGTGTGTTTGTATGTACAGAGAGTGTATAGACACAGTGTTTGTGTGTACTGGGTCATATTTGTCTATATTGAGCTCTTACAATTCCAGCTATCACGAACTGTGGCCACCTTTGTAACCTTTCACTACCCCATTTTGTCCCTCAGCCAATCACATGTAGACACAGACACATCGACACACAGAAAAGCTGTGGCCTCTTATTACAGCATATTATTTGATGTTCAGCTTGAGGGCCATCTGGGATTACAAATAGACCACTGCCAGAAAGACCAATCAATGGTTGTGTGAGTGTGTGAGAGAGTGTGTGTGTGTGTGTGTGTTGTTTTTGTCTTACCTTTGATACCCCAGCTGAGTCTAACCGAAGTATAAATGTGTTACAATCCATCACAACACTGCAGCAATATCACACACCCCGTCAGCCTTCCCAGGGTGACTCCTGTGTTTTCTTCACCTGCTGCCATTTCTATTTGTTTATCACCTAGTGCTGCTGATCAAAGGAGACTTTCTGTCACTGGGAGACAACACACAGTATGCAGTTGTCAGGTTGTGTTCCTATGGTAACAGTCAAGAGACTGCAACAGTTTGGTGTGTGTTATCACTCCTTTGTGTTAACAGAAAGGGGGGGAAAAACAAAGCTGACAGAGAGATAAAGTGCACATGAGAAATGAAGTTAAAGTTGATAAGGAGTGAGAGAAGCAGTTATTTTTTTACTGATGACAGCATAAGATTGACACGTGTGTGTGTGTGTGTGCGTGTGTGTGTGTGTGTGTGTGTGTGTGTGTGTGTGTGTGTGTGTGTGTAGCCTGCAGTGACACAGAGCTCCACGGCCTGGCCTCCAGACTGAAGGACTGGTTCGGAGTTCTCCACCTCGACGCCAACAGAGACCTGAAATCCTCTGACAGCTTCGACTCCGCCGCAGGACGTGAGTGCATCTGCTCTCTGTGTGCGGGTGTGACTGCGACTACAAGTGTGTATGTGAGAGTGTGACTGAAAGAGAACTGTGTGTCCCTTTTGTCTGTTTAAAATTCACATCGGCAAGTATAGCCATCAGACAGTTGCTCTTTCCAGTCTGCATCAGGACTGGAGGTGATGCTGACTCTGTAATGTTTTCAATATTTCAACTCAACTCTCACACAGCCACCATTAGATTTCAACTACTAAGTCAAGCTTCAAACACCAAACTCATTCAAACACACTCACTTTTTGCACTTAAAGTACGATCTAGTTCAGAAGAGGCTGTGACATTGACAAGGCTTCTGCCTTTGCCCTGGGCCACACACTATGAAGTTATATTTCTGCCATTATCATAGTGTATTATCATAACTAGTACCTGCAACACCTGTCTGGAGCATCTGCGCTACATTTGACACGTTAGACGTTATTACCACTTTCATAGTTATCCATAGAAGATTCAGCACCATGGATAGCGCTTTATACTGCAGCCACTCAAAAGGCAACATTACACCTCATACACAAACTTTATACACACACTTAAATCCATGCTCTCTCTCTCTCTCTCTCTCTCTCTCTCTCTCTCTCTCTCGCTCTCTCATCCTCCAGGCTTCGACACCAGCATCCTGCCCATCTGTAAGGACTCTCTGGGCTGGATGTTCAACAAGCTGGACATGAACTTCGACCTCCTGCTGGACCAATCAGAGCTGAGCGCCATCTACCTGGACAAGTATGAGCTGTGCATGAAGCCCCTCTTCAACTCCTGTGACTCCTTCAAAGACGGCAAGCTGTCCAACAACGAGTGGTGCTACTGCTTCCAGAAGCCCGAGGGTGAGGAGGGGGAAGGAGGGAGGGAGAGAAGGAAGGGAGGAAAATAGGTAGAAAGTAGTTAAGAGAGAGAATATAGTTGTGAGTGTTGAAAACTTCCAAGCATAGCAGTGAGAGGGTAGCATCAAAAGTAGAGCTGAAGTCTACTTAATGCATATTTCAGGCATTTGGAGCAAGTGTTAACAAATAGAAAGGGAGGTGTCAGTTTGATTGATGTCCATGCAAGTTCAGCCTGTCCTTCGAGAGAGAGGATTTCAGAAAAACAACTTGGATGCATTTATAAGCTAAGTAGTGTTCAATCGAGAATATATTTAGGAATGGGCCCTATATCACCAAATTTGTCTACATCCATTACCACACCCACGAATCTAAAATTTGAGCGTACAGCATTGTCAGGCGGCAGAGGCTTTGTCAGTGGACATTCAGGGTAAGAAGGGGGGAGGGAGAGATTGATGAAAACACGAGTGGTTGTACTGCCTCCTGCAGCCTGGCAGTGAGATTGACGCAGAGAATGATGGAAAAAGGGACAGAGGTGCGGAGGACTTGAAGGAAAGAGATGGAGGGAGAGTGCAGGAGAGGCAGGGATGGAGGAAAATAGATAGGGAAGGACAGATTTTTTGTGTCTGAAGAGAAAGAGGGAAAGGGAAGAGAGTGAAAGAGTGTTTTTTTCTTTGTGTTCTCTGTTCCTAGGATTGCCTTGCCAAAATGAGAAGAGCAGGATTCAGATTCAGAGCCGACAGACGAGCCTCACAGGTCAGTCAGCTGTCAGTCACTCACTCCTGTCCAAGGACACACACCCACCTTGGATGTTAGCACACACCCACACTGGAACAACATTATATATTTCAGGTTAACATTTCACAGAAGATCAACAAAGCAAAAGGAATCAATAACACACACAAAACTTTTGACATCTTGTACACAAGTCCTCTGTCCCCGTCAGCCATAGTCATTTATTACTCGGCATATTAGTGTTCTAGCTCACAACAAAACACAGCTTGAGAAATGGGCTTTGACTGGGTCACATGAAGGTGTGTGTGTGTGGGTGTGTGTGTGTGTGTGTGTGTGTGTGTGTGTCTTATTGAAAGTGACTGGTCCCCTTTAAGCAGGATGTATGGCCGTTGTCCTGCAGCCTTCACAGTGGTAATTGATTGTGGGTCTCAGTCTGTGAATATAAAAAACTTTGGTCACAACTACAGGAGACATGACTTTTACTGCATCTGACTATAATAGCACAGAATGCCTTTTAATTCTGTTCTATCTTTTTCACTCTTTGTTTCCATCTCTTCCCCTAGTTTTACTTTCCTTTCCCTCTTCCTTCCTTTCTTCCCTCATTCCTCCCTTCTTCCCTGTCTTTGTCTATTTCGTCCTTTCCTCCTCTTCTCTCTCTCTCTAGGCTCCTATATTCCTCGTTGTACTGAGGAAGGCTACTTCAAGCCGACCCAGTGCCACGGCAGCACTGGTCAGTGTTGGTGTGTGGACAAATATGGAAACGAGCTCGCCGGCTCTAGAAAACAGGGCAACCCCAACTGTGGTAAGACCACAGCACACACACACACACACACACACAAACATCTGTTCACATTACACACTGATACACTACTCTGACTATTCTGAGCACACACGGTCACAGATAAATGGATAAACATTCAAAAATACAAACGGTAACCATCGCTTTTCACATTTGTTAAGTACCACCACCCATCCACAATTCTAACCTGGAAATATTCCCATTCGTGCCCTTGGCAAAATTGTCTGTCTTTCAGAGTTAGCTCTTTGATCCTGGTGGAGGGCTGTGTGACTGTCTTCTCTCTGCCTGTGTAATGTGGGCTGCTGCAAACAGCCTGCAGAGCTTCTTTTTAAAAATACTATTGAAACATAGTGAACATCACAGTCACAGGTGCACTCTCTGACAGACACACAGCCTACACCAAAGGATGGGGATGTGTGGGTGGCGCCATAGAACAATGACTATTTAATTTACCTTGTTGTCACATTTGTGAGTCTGTGTGTGTGTGTGTGTGTGTGTGTGTGTGTGTATGTGCCTGTTTAGAAGAGAGCTTATTTTCAGTGACAATTCAGGCCTCAGGGAGAGAGTGTCAAATCTTCTCCAGCTAATGGAAGATTTGTGCTTTTTAACTCAGGGAATAATCTCTGTCTCTCAAACCTTACATGCATTTGTCTGTCATGTGTCTCTCTGCCTCTAAGCTCAGCCTTTCATATATATTTTCCCCAGAGGAGATGATGAGGTTATGTATGGGGTATAACCTAAGACAAACTGCTGTCTGCCAGCCTGTCTGTCAATCCATGTCTTATCTCTCACCTGCCTGACTATGTCTCTCTGCAGATGAGGAGCAGGAGACCTCTGGGGATTTTGGCAGCGGGGGCGCAGTCATTCTCCTTGACGATCAGGAGGAGGAGCCATCAACGAGCGGGCGAAGCAAACAGAAACAGAGGTGGAGCCGGATCCACCCCCGAGGAGCCATCGAGGACGATGAGGACCAGGAGGAGGACAAAGACGATGAAACTGGCTATGTCTGGTAGCTCCACCCCATCTATCAGCCAACCAGGGACCTCTGTTCACTCAGCGCAGATCTGAAGCCATTCCAGTGGGCGCACACATTTAAGGGTGCCCAGTACTCTCCCAGTTACATGATGGGTGGACACTGGCAAGGGCGGAGTGTATTGCCGTAATCAAGTGCATAATTAGCCGGAAGAAGCGGCAAAATAAACCTGCCCCTAAACATGAGATGGAGTGCGAAGAGGAGCATCACTGCCACTCAGTGTAATTTAATTTAGCTTACCATAGTTAATCTAGTTCAAATTGCCTTTAACTTCTAAGAATTGGTGCCCAATCTACATGTTGCAAACCCCAATGAAAAGGCAACATAAATCATGTAGATCTACACGGTTTTCTTACGAGCTCGAGCACGAGAAAATAAAACGAAAAAAAAAAGTATTTTACCAACTAAAGAGATAAAGAAATGTAGACGTACGTGGACTTTGAATGTTTCTTTTGATATGTTTGGCCATTGCAGAGTGCGACTGTTTGTCCTCCGCCATGTGGGTTTCTGTTCTGGCTGTTGGCCAGTTTCCCCGCTGATTCAGAGCCCATTTTAAAACGAGTGCAAACTCTGCCTAGCCGGTACATTACTGCCCAAATGGGAGCCCTTAAATGAGTGCGCCCAGTGTCTCCTTTGTCCCGCCCTCTGCCTCTCGCCCCCTTGGCATTGGTCCATCTTTCAGTTCCTGAACTTGCTCTTATAATCCCTGTCCTTTGCCCAAATCTCACTCTTGAGTGACCCTCCTCTGTCCTCTAGATCAGCAACTCTCCACAACCCTATTAGATTCCAACAAAGACTGTTGAGTCTCTTTTACAGTTCTCGTCGTGTCCTCTCCTTTCTCCAAGCCCACAGTCTTTGACCTGACACAGACTCTCTCCATTCTCATCTCGCTCTCATTCTATCCCTGCCTTTCTCTCTCTCTTGTTTCGTCTCCTTTTCCGTCCCTCCTCTCCCTTTCTCCGTGTGTCCATGTCAGAGCCTCTGGTCAGTCTGTGAGGCCAGTTAGCTGATGTGTTGGATGTAAATATGTTTCCTCCAGGACGGCCAGATTCTGGGTTCCGTTCCCTGTCCTCCCATCAGAGGTTCATTCTCATGTTCTGTGTTCCACTACTGGGTTCCTCCCAATGTTCTCCAATGTTTCTGCGGCCACCACACTCCCAGGCTCTGAGAAGCTCTCTCCGTTATTTCTTGGAGGATTGTAAATTATTTAATCGTTGATCTTGAATGTCCCAGAAAGCCCAAGAAGAAAGAAGATTTGAGATGCATTGTCTTTTTCCACTGGAATTGACATTTGGCTGATCAACTAAAGCTGTACATACATCTTGAACAAGATGGAAGGAAAACACTTTGTCTTGATGATGATGCTGATGTCATTTTGGCTGCTATTGTACATTGCTGCTATTGCAGTGCTGTCTAGAGTCTGATTTCTTCTTCTCCCTAGCTCAGGGGGTAGAAAGTAGATGTCTTAGCAGAAAATATAAAAATGTTGATTATATGTCACTTTGAAAAAGACAAATGTTTCTACCTACCTGAAAGTGTAAAACGATTCATGCAATGACACACCAAGTCAAAATTAACTTATTTTTCTAGCATTTATGTTTTCAATTCAGGGTGAGGCTGAAATCTCTTGAGTGTAAACAGGAATGCCTGCCATCAGTTTTGACTCCAAACCTTGATAAAGCAGCCTCCCCTTTTAGACACAGACCTAAAGGGAAACAGCACTTATCTGTTGGCTTTGAAAAAGAAGACACAAAGGCAGCAGTGCCCAACGGTCAGAATAAAAAATGAAAAGCTTAATGAGGGTTGTTTGTAAAAAAAAAAAAATAATAGTGTCAGGTATCTGTAGCCTATGAGCTTCAGTGAGTTCTTATGAGTTCAACACTCACTCTAGAGTCTCCTACTGCGGTTCTAAATAATCTTAATAGTCTTATTTTCATACATTATTCAGGTTAGCAACAAGATGTGTCCCTTTGGGTTCTATTATAGCTAACCAAGACAGATGAGATGGAGAACCAATGAGCTCTCAGAAGACCCGGTTATAAGGAACATTATATATTTAGCTTGGAATGACTAATACAGTACACACATGGCGATGTTTAATCTCATTCCACTTTGATAAACAAACTGCTGTCCTGCAGGTCATGGTGCATGTTTTCATTAGAGAATCTAAGGCACCATCTGTAGTAATCTGTTTGTTATTGGATTCATGCTGCAGCGGACTCTTAATACTACAGTGTGATGTCTCCGCTGATAGCACACCCACTCTGATCATTATTAACAACACTGGTGGAAAGAGTGCTGGACTATTTTACTGAAGTAGAGCTGTTACATCAATGGCATTTTACTCAAACAGAATTAAGACTGCCTGTCTAGGAAATGAGTACAGTGGAATAGTAGCATGATGAAGATTTTGTGCATGTCCCACAAATCAACTGAGGATCTTGCCAGTACTCAAATGCTAGAAAAGTAGCTATTAGCTATGATAAAGCTACAATAGCGATAAACACTTACCATCCACCTCTTCTTTTCTTTTGATTCTCAGTCAATCACATTGTTCTTTCCTCTGGAGTCAGTCAGCTCTGAAGAGAACTGAAGTTCTCATACACAAGTTTAGTTACAGACACAAAGCTCATTAAATAACAGTTCTATCACACACCACTGCTCACTTTCACACACCGTTTCCCCTTCCCGTCTCTCTTTTGCTTTTCTCTCCGACATGCACAAGTTCACTCTCATTTGATCATTCCTTTTTGTTACCCTCGCCTCTCTCCTTCACTCCATCTTCATGACTTGTATCCTTTGATCTCTCTTTACCATTTGTATAATCAAATGTAGAGCATTGATTTTTTTACTTCAAACACACATGTAGACGTCCAAACTCATAACATTGTGCTCAGTTCTTGCTGTTAAATCCCACTCTCTCTACTCTTGGCTCTGTGGCTAACATGGGCTTCCCTTTTGCCCTCTCATGATGTCATCAGTGAGCCTTGCTCTGTTGTGCAGACACAGCTGTCCCTCTCCTGCCTGGCTGCTTGTACAAAAGGCAGAATACCCCATTTCCCCGTGTTAAGCCCTGTGTCGCTCAAACATTAACACAAGCACAATAAGCTCCAATCCTATGATCCTCTGAATCTCTCCCTCTTATCCGCAGCGGTGACTGAACCATCCTCAGGCACACACACATTCACACTGACACACAAACACACACAGACGTTACACAGATCTGCTATTCCAAACACAAACATAAATGGCCATATTTGCAAGTCTTATTTGTTAATTCTATATATTTTTTACTTTTTAAAAAGAAAAGATGTTAATGATGTTTAAGCAATGTAATATAATGTATTGCCATGTGGCATTGTCCAGTTGCATTTAAATAGACTGAGGTGTGTAAAGGTCATTGTCCTTATTGTAGCCCTCTCCATAGAAGCATAGTGTAGTGACTTTTTCAAGGTCTTATTTTCCCCCTCTTTTGGATTTCTAATGGAATGTTGATGTTATGGGCTGAAAATGTCTTGGTTTTACTGTGACAGCTCCACAATGTTTGTCTGAATAAATTTAGGTCTGTCTGTCCCGTCCCATACTGTCTCTGTGTGGTGTCCTCATTTCAGTGGCTCTGTTTTCTCATCAGTGTACATGTGCCAGCAGCAGAGGCAAGCGCAAGAACAGACGCACATATGCAAGTGACACGTTTGCATGCCCATGAGCACACACACACACACACACACACACACACACACACACACACACACATTCCTGCAGAAACACATGACAGAGCACAGCTGCAGAGTGGCTTCCAGACTCACTAAAGTTTAAAAATATGACTCGCATATATATTCATACATTTATGCGCAAGTGAATGTGAGCCAGACAGAGTTTTAGCAGCTCTACACATGATTTCATTCAGAGATGTTTACTCCTCACCCCAAATGGCTATTGACTTGTGATCAGTCCCATCACCATCCATCAAAGTAACCTCGCCTCGCCAGACATGCCTTTGTCTTCATTTAATATGCTGTATTAAATCCATTGATCTGATAATGCCCTTTCTGTAGTCAATTTGATTAATGCGGCTAGAAGAAAATCAGTTTTCCACTATCTTTCTCCCCTGCTGCATCCCCTCTTCCCCCTCTTCCTTTCTCTATCAGTCTATCTGTGAGGCTGTCATGGTGGTGGCGCTGATATAATGATTTCAGACTGGTTTAAAGCTGTGCTGCATGAGTGAGGGCATGGATTATTGCGTGCACTGGACTCACTGGTATGAAAACTTGATTTTCCTGGAGAGAGTGTATGTGTGTGTGTGTGTGTGTGTGAGAGAGAGAGAGAGAGAGAGAGAGAGGGGCAGAGGGAGAGAAAACCAAGACCCCTGTCTGTCTCTGGTGCTCAGCGACTGTCACAAAACATGAATCTTTCACAATATGAGTCATACAGTGTAGTCTCAATAAAGGTAACACCAAAACTAAGTCCCGCCACAGTGAGTGGTTCTGTACTGGTGTGAGGTTCTCTTTCTGAAATGGAATTATCTCAAACAGTGCCAAACAAGTTCTTATCAATACTAATGCAATTCTGAGTTCTTCCCTTCATCCTATGCTGCACTTCTTTTGGGTAGGGGGGTTGTATGCTAGAATGGCAATGCCCATAACAACAAGGCATGCACACACAAGAATGTATGTGCATGTTACATGTGTGTGTCTGCATGTACATGTACAGCTTGCTGCCGACCAAAGATACACCATCAGACCCTGGGAACGCTGAGAGTGACAGCAGCATCTGGTAATCTTACTGCCTCCTTGGAGAGTGATGGTGGCATCAAGGTTTTATCAACTGGATGTGTTGACTGTGACACAGGCTCCTCCTCCAAGCTAACATCAACTGGTAGCACACTGTTTGTCCAAGCAGGTCTACTTTTCTTTATTAGTCGAGGGGTGTGGATACTGCTCCTGTCTCTGCCTTCAAATTGCTCAGTTCTGAAATCATTCTGTATAAAAATATTTGGGGAGTGAAACTATTTTGACATAACATTGGCTAGATAGTGCCAATGTGTTCCAGACTAACATTACAGTCACAGAAAAAAAATCACAAAAAAAGTTTTTCAGTCTAACTTTAACTAACTATATAATACAGTAAACTCCAAGCTCCCTGAGGCATGAAAGACAATTGGATTATACCATAAGTCAATCAGTGGTGTAGGCGGGCCAGCTGGTCCACATTACCTTTTAGTTTAACCCCTTTCAAATGCATCATTAAGATAGACTGTGTGTCCTGGCCTCTAAATTGAGGTTATTGGTCTTAATCCACTTCGTTGATAAACTCCTAATAGACTACACTGTGTGGACATGGAGCAAGTCTCGCCCTACGCCTCAGAAGCCCTCATTTATATTTATGACAACCTCGGCCCTCCGTTCCTGATTAATCCACTTAATATTAGGAAGCAGATCCGTAAATCTCCTGTCTGCCTCTGAGGAGAGCAGAAAGAGAGCCGGGGATGTGACAAGAATGTCAACTCTGAGATCTGCAGAAAGGCATGCATACATACTCCAAAGCCCCTGCTACTGCAATCCAGAATCTTTGCACTTAATGTCCCAGCGCCAAAACCGCACAGTGGCACAGCAGATGGCCGACAGACACAAACAGATGTACGTTCTCACACACACACAGCGTGTCTTGAGAAGATTGGTTTAAGTCATAAGCAAGCTATTGAAGTGCTGATGATTATGATCCTCCCTTTCAGTAGGGCGGAGAGAGAGAAAGAGAGCAAGAGGGAGAGAGACATACTGAGTCACAGATTAGCTAGTCAGCAGAGAAAAAGTGCTGCTTAATTCCCTCCGAGGAGTTCAAAGGTTTCCTCTCCCTTGTACAGAGCTGTGCAGCACACATTGAAGAGCAAATTAAGTTTTCATGGGAGGGTACGCATCGAAGCATAACATGTCTATGATAGCAGGGTTACAAGAGTCATAGAAACGGGTGTCATAATAATAAGCACAAGTTTTTTTGTGTTTTTGACTTTTTTGCACAAGTCAGGGAAAGGTCTATGTTGGTCCTCTCTCTGTATAAGTTTCATAACCTAAAAATCATTGGGTTTGTGTCTGTGTATCTCTGTTTATCTATTTCCCTGCCTGTTTCTGTAACTGTCTGATTGCAGATCCTTCCTCTCTCCGTCTTTGTACCCCACCCAAAGTTGTCAGCAATGACAAGCAAGATAATGTCCTTGAATACCCCAGAGGGTCCCTCCTTCCACCCCTTCATACATCCCTCTCTCCCTCCGCTCCACTTGAGCAGATGGCCACAGATGGAAAATGGAGCCTAGCAAACCTGATGGCATCTGTTTTGGGTCATGCTCTCCATAGCTCTCCCACACACGTACCTGCTCCCCTCCCACTCACTGACTGGTCACCATGGCACACGCAGATGCCACCATGACTGCACAGACCATTAGCCACTCAAACTATGACAGCGTTACCTGGATCGGGTAACAAGAGGCCTTTGGGGATACAAAGGGGGACGCAGTGTGACATCCCAGCAAAGGTGGCCATAGGCTAAACCTGCAAATTTACTGTACATTCATTCAGGTGTGTATATTATCTGAGAGTCCCTGAGTAACCATTACATGCAAGTCAAATATGATTGATGGAGTTGACTACTTTCTAATCACTGCAGTATCGCACTGCAATAGGCCCAATATTCTAGAATTAATATATATTATCTATATTTCATAGAATTATGCTCTAAGATTTTTGCATGATTTGTACATTTTTGGGCTCAAAATGATCTCATTGCTTTATGTCACAGGATAAAAGCCACATTGATTACTTCTCAAATGCTATCATTCAATTGAATCCAAGGTTCTTTAAAGGCTTTTTGCAGTTTTGCGCCCTATTACCAATACACAGGATAACAATCCCTAACGCATCCTTTCTGCCATAATCCTGGTTGAGAATCCATAATTAAGATGTTAAAAGAATGTACTAACCCAAAAATGTTTACCATAGAGGACATTAGGCTACACCGTCACAGATCTACCAGACAAGCAGCACCATTCACAAACCATCTACCAATCTAGATGTTACAGGTTTGAATGTGTAAGTGCGGGTATGTCATTGGGGTTATCAAGTGGGCACCTTCTTTCACTAATGTTTCATTGAAGCTTGGGATACCAACCCTGGTGAAGATAAAGGATGAAAGGTGTGGTTTGGGTTGACCCCAGTTAGCATATGGGCCTTGGTTAGGGTACGGGGAAGGTTAGGAATAACATTGTTACCAAGCCACTATAATAACATACTAACAAAACCAACATACCAGCAAATATACCACTAGCAAACAAATGCCAGCTAACAATGCTACTAACAAGCGATGGGCCATCAGCAAACATGCCACAAGCAACCAATTGTTAACAAACCAACATTCCATCATGGCTCTACAGTACCATTGGACGTACTGGCAAAACAAACCAATTCCCCAGCAAGAAAAACCAAATACACCACCAAACATTCCCTACCTTGTAACACTCAAGGGTGCTGGTGACTTTATGCCCCAGTCACAGCTACTCACTGCCAACACTGCCTCAGACGTAGCCTTTAGTGTCTGCTTTCAACACCTGAATGCCTAATTCATCAAGTAGTATTGAAGTTGTCTTTGCTACAAACTGTCAGCACCCAACCTCCACAGAGCACATTCTAGCTTTCCAGCATTTTCCCTTAAAATGCCTCATCTACCGTGTCTTCCCATAGCACTGTGAGCTCCACAAAACACCACTGACCACAACATCAAGTCTGGCCCTAAACTAATGCTCACTATTTCCCACAGTATTATCAGCTGTTTCCCCAGATCTACTGCCATTTACCAATCTCTGCCTACTCTTGTTTGCCCAAAAGTGCCTCACTACTAAATTCTTCCTCCTCAATTTTAAAATCTTCCTATCATCTAACGACTTGCTAACCGTTTGCTCTCAATTGTTGCTGCCCAACATTTCAGCATTTTAGCATTCAGCATTTTCAGTTATTTCACCAAGTGTTTTTTCATTGGAAAAGGTACAATCGACATCCTGACAGAATATGTAAGATGACTGAACATAAGGAACAGGCAGGGTCCTCACCTACCCATAGACTGAGATTTTGGGGAGATGGTAGTACCTCATAGGTTGCACCTATAATGAATTTGGTTTGCCTCCATAACCCGCAGCTCCCTCCAGCCAAGCTTCTTCCTTTCTACACTCCACTGACTCTGCTTTGCCTGAGAGAATTAAAGAACACACCTTGTTTCTTCCTTCTGCCAAAGGATTTGTTTTACAACCATCTGTTGTAAGCCATTGCAGATACAAAATTATCATAATGTACCAAACTTATGTTTGGGCATCACACAATAAACACATTGTATAGACTTTGTGTAACAACTGTGTGTTTACCCTTTATTTTCCATCACAAATGTGAAAAGTTGTGTTCGAGTGTCATATGATTTATTTTACTCAAGGCAACAATGGCTTTCACATATAATTCCCATAGAATTGCCTCTCTTCAAAGCCATAATATATAATGCCTTATGTTGGATGTGGTGTTTCTATGTTATTGTTGTTGTCATTACCAATCCTGTCCTTCCCCGACTCAGCCCGATTCATCTGGACTGCTGAGGACTCTTGACCTTCTCTTCTCACCTGAATGCTTGTGTGTGAGGAACAGGTGGGACCAGGGCTAGTAGTCCTGGCCAGGACAGCTCCTGTCCACAGCACAGCAAGCGCCATCCATTTCCAAGCGACAGATCATTACAGCCCTGATGGCCGACAGATGGTGATGAATTGGCGCTGATACCGGTGCTGGACCGTTTTGGAAGCAGTCTGTTGCACAAACTGCTGTATCACTTTTTTTTCCTTGATGTAGCTATCCAGACAGCGCCGGATATTGGACAGAAACTCCACCCCCGGCTCCCCCTGTTTACCAGAGAAGGATAATACCATGGGGATGATCCTTGAGCTTGTTCCTTGATGCACAAACAGATGTTTGTTCTGAGTAAATAAATCACAATTCACCATAGACACTGACTGATTTCCAGCATATGGCAACCTTCTCAAGTCTAGCAATCTGTGTGGCGCAATTAGGAGAAATAATATACAAGAAGGCTGGACTTCTGAATGTCCCATGGAACAATACAATAAAACTGAAGGTTTAGGGATAACATCATTTTTTTAACTAATAAGAAGTATGTCACTATAGAGGCAGTTCATTTGTTCACTAACCAATGCTGTCATCTAGTGGTCTAAATCTGTACAGACCCCAATGCTGTTCCACTGCTACATAAAAAAAACAATGCAACTGTTTCTGACATGTGGCTCCTATTTAAGTCTTACTTTGAATGTTTGCTGGAAAGAAGCATGACATTATGTACTAATTATAGCGAAAATGGAGGAAGAGTTCAGTGGTAGGGGGGCAAATACCTGAGACTGTTGCTCAGTGTCTTTTCTTATTATTGATATATTTGGTGGTGATTTTGCTATTGATTTATCAGTGCCATATAAGTATATCTGTATATATATCTTTAATAGGCCTACACAGGAACTCCAAATAAAAAATGTGCTATCCCCTAAATTGTCGCTGAGAGAGAGACTATCCTTTTTCTATTTAATTTTCTAATAACATATGGGGTGTCCAAAAACTAATGTGGCAACAATGTGTGCCTCCAGTTCACAAAGGATATGGCAGACACTATACCTTTATAGAGAAATGTAATGTTAACTGAGAAATGTAATGTTTTACTTGAAACAATGTTGGTTACATCGGATATTGTGATGTGAGTTCTGTGCATCTCTCCTGTAAAAATGGACTAAATGCCATTGAAGGTACGATACGATATAAGATAAATTGTCTAAGAGAGTAGAGGGCAAACTGTGTTTTGCCTCTACCAATACACAATATTCAATGTAACTGCCATTTTACTTTAAACCTAGGGTGGGATTTTAAGTAGAAATGTGGCTTGGGTGAAAGCTGGTATGACATTGGGGTTAAGCAGACATCTCCAATGAGAGATATTTCACTGAATGTGGCTCACTACACCTCCAGAAGGCTCAACAGTAAATTATTGTGTCCCAGAACTACCTCTCACCCACTGATATGACTCCACTTACAGTGCAATCTTAGGCTTACACATCACTCACAACATCTCACCCAGTAATTTCCATCTGCACCATCAACCTCAACAACAACAGGTAATGGGACAACTGAGCCCCCTGGCTTGAAACAGCCTATTACAATTTTCAGAAAAGGATTTTGTACCACCAATCAGAGTAATTGGACAACTGACCTTTTGTGGCTAGAAATAGCCCAGTCAGCAGTTCAGAAGCTGCACTGTGCCAGCAGTCATAGGCTAAAGGGATGACTGACCCTGCTGACTTGGATGCCGTGAGGATAACATACCCATACCTTTAGATTTTATTTGTAGCATCACTGAACCTGGCAGTTCAACTTGAAATCTGGTTGACCGGCGTCTGCACTGGCACTGAAGACCATGGGCAGATTTCTGTGAAAATGTAATTTAGATACTCATTAGCAATGTGATATAAGTAGCCTACAAAATTAAATGTATTAGAAACTGATGACAATATGTATCCACTGATAATCTCCTGTAATGGGACATGTATCGGCATAAGATCATCATCAATTGACACCTCTCCAATGATATTTAACATTTACAGATGCCGTCCCAGTTTTCCCATCCTATCTGTTCTTTCTTTTCTCTAAGTGACTCCCTGGCAAAAGACAAGTGGCAGGCAGAGCACATCTCTGCTGGTAGTGTGGAAGGGTAGCAAAGTTCGAAGTTTTGGGAAGCACACTATCTGTAGTCTATAAGTAGACAGTGTAGGAATGATTATTATATGAAGGTAATTGTTGTCTTTATGTGGCCGTTTTTGTATTCTCACCAATCAGCCTAACTACCACCGAAGATCTGAAGGCACAGTTTACCCTCCTGCCTTCAGTATACTCACCTCCTTAACTACGACTGCACCTCGAGGACTTTAAAATACTATGGACCAAATATGTGTGCAGTCCCTGTCATTTTGAGACAGCTCATAATTAAACATTGTAGCAAGAATGGCCTAGAATGGATGGAACTGACATCATATTCAGAACTAGAAAAATGTTAACTTCAGAAAATGTGTTGGATTTTCTGGAAGCAGCTGGAAGTGCTTATTTCAGTCCTGAAGAGTTGAATCCATTAGAATCAACAAGTGAAAACAAGGTTAGCGCTAGTTTCAAGCTCGCCACCTGTTTTCTCTGTGAGGCTGACCAATATAACAGCTTAAAGTATCAAACCCAAGTATATCAATTGCACATTCAAAATTTCCAATAATTCCCAACATCTAGGCTATCACACAAACAACAAAAATCAAGAGGACGCAAGGCAACCTGCAACACTGAGGACAGAGGACAACACTAAGGCCCTCTACAGGAAAGGACAGAGCAGGCTGTTCTCCCTTCAATGTGTGCAACAGGCTGCTGCAGATGTTCCACCAGTCTGTAGTAGCCAGTGCACTGTTCTGTGCTGTGGTGTGCTGGGGAGGCGGCATCAAGGCAGGGGAAGCCAACAGACTGAATAAGCTGGTGAGGAAGGCTGGCTCTGTTGTTGGACACGAACTGGACAGTCTGGAGGCAGTGGCAGAGAGGAGGATGAGGGGAAAGATCAATGCCATCCTGGAGAACCCCTCTCACCCTCTCAGCCTTCAGCCACAGGCTCATCCTCCCACGCTGCAGGACAGAGTGCCTCAGGTGTTCCTTTGTGCCTGCAGCCATTGGACTGTGCCAGTCAGCCATGGTAGTGATGCTTTGTTTGCTGAGTAGTCTACTTATCACAGATATCATTGTAGTGTGAATGCTTGAGTAACAATGTATCATTATGATTTAGTTATCTTTATAGTTAAGTTCTAGATGTGAATGGGCCTGTAGTCATTTCTCTGTGTTGATTTTTCTGCCACTCCATGCAGTGAGAATATGGGCTCTGATTGGTCGATTGACAGCCAGTTGAGCTGCTGGACAACTTTGCCCCCCCAAAAGGAGACTATACCAAACCCAACAATATAGCCTACTGTAGAAGCGTGCCACTGTTAAGTGGATCGCTTAAAAAACTTTTTAAAGTGTTTTCAGATTGACCACCAGATCTTCACTCACTAGGAAACAATAAGCATAAAAGTTAAAGATCTTAAAAAGTAGCCTATAGAGTACCAAAAAGTGGAATTGCATCAGGAATTGAGGCTGTATAAATGTGTGTAGTTAGTCAGACTCCAAATTTTGGAAAGAACGGTAAATAGTGGGATAACATGAGTGTGTCTTGCTCAGCGCGTCAGTTCTACTTGAGCCACATCTGACTACAATTCCCATAACATATAGTGAAATATACACCAGCCCAGCCACGAACACGTTTTAAGCTCGAGTCCAATCGTTGTTTAGAATTCTATGATTGGCGGGACACGGGAACCAACCAAAATGTGTCATTGGTTTCTATGCGGTTTCCAGGAAGTGAACACCACAATTCTAACCACCTCCCACATGTGAGCCCCGTCGCACCACGCGCAGCGTGTGGAAGAAACCGGTCGGGAAGGCAACGTCATTCCTCCGACCACCGACTCAGTGAGCTCGGCAGACGTAGCGCAAGAGACAGAGCGGAGCGGTGTTGTCCGAGGCAGGTACGGTACTAGCACCGGCTGTGCTCATAAACTCAATAGACGTCTAAAAGGCTAACAGTTGGTGTTTCAATGGTTTCCAGGGTAACTGGGGGAAAGTAGGTCGTCTTCAGCCGCCGTTAGATAATGAATAGGGTGGACACTAGGGCCTGGAAGACTGCATAGGCCCGTTTTTCCGCGCACTTTACTGACAGAGACATCCAGGGTAAAGTCTTTCCCTCACGGTCAGTCCAGCTACCAGCACTGGTCAGGTGCCTTTCGGACACCGCGCCACTAGTTTGGAGAGGTAGTCAGCTAGTTATGACGAACATTTTGTCAGGCTGTTTGGATTAAGGACATTGGTCAGTTTTGTTACTCACCGGTTTACCGCATATGTTTTGCTCGTATTTATCACGTCTTTTCAGGTGCTGAAGCGATTACAGCAGAAAGATGGCGGACGACCCCAGCGCGGCGGACAGGAACGTGGAGATATGGAAAATCAAGAAGCTGATCAAAAGTTTGGAAGCTGCCCGTGGGTAAGTGGTCAATTTGGGCTGTGTATTGATGCCGCGGCCAGCCTAATTGTCTGAATGTTTATGGCCTCGGGAGATGGTGTGTGTGGACCGCCGCAACAGCTGGAGATCGGAGAAGTGGGGCCGAATTTGGGAGTGGTAGCCTAGCTTAGCTAACTTAGCTTACTTTAGCTGTGACTGTTAGCTTGCTAATGCAGTTAACTACTGTCGCATTGAACCTCTGCTAACGTTTGTAAACGTTGTGTTGATTTGGCAGAGGACGCTTTTAGATGATTTCACGTTGATGTGTTCTCAGTGACATTGCGGAAAATGTTGTCTCGATGTAGCAATCATACAAATGATTATATAGCACCCGTAAAGCTAATTAGCCTGGCTAACAGACGTCATTTCTGGAAACAGGCCGCGATGGGATTCTTTCACAAGAAAGCACGTTGATGATAATGGGAGGCCGGCTAGCTTACAGTTGGACTTCCACATGCGCTGACAGACGCATTCTAGAACACGATATGATGTTAGCTTTGTCCTTTCTTCTGAAGATTATGTGACAAAGCTTCATAATTCCCATCAGAGCCGGCTAGTTACCTTATGACAGTCGAGCTGCTGCCATGAGGGCTTTACTAGCTACAAAGTGGTCAGCTGGAAAGAATTTAAAATGTGTTGTTTGCAGGTAGCGGTACTGTGGCCTGCGGCCTCCCTTAGTTATCAAATACGGCGTGTGGATTGTGGGTGTTAGCAACACTAGCTAATGGCTTACTCTGCGACAGCTTGCCGTCTAGTGTTGCGCAGAATTTGCTGTGCTGTCCTGTGCTCTGCCGCCTGCCATGTTACACACGGTTGACCATTTGCCCTGTATTCAACCAGCTGCCGCTACCTGTGTGTGTGCCTCGTCAGCGTGTATGCTTTGCCTTTTCACAGGTAGTGACTGCACAGACAATGTGGAGCAGTTGAACTTCAACTCAGTCCTTGGTGTCAAGGACAGAGATTGTCTAGTGTGTAATTCAAAGCCCACCCTTTCTCTCTCTCACCTTTCAGGTCGTGTCATGGTAATATTTTGCAAGGGAAGGTAGTGTGTTGTTTCTAAGATGAGACAGAATAATGGGTGAAAGTAGGTTGAACGTGAGAAAATTGACAGCGTAAATGTGTGGTGCTAAAAAGTTTAAATATTCTTTGTTTTTGTTGTGAATAAGTGATTATCCCAGTGTCACGTTGACATGGGTATGAAAAACTCTATTGTGATGATGTATTCTGTTTTAGTAATATTGTAAAGCACAAAAGGTGACAGGGTGTCATTAGATACACATCCCACAGCATGTTATACTTGCTGCTTAATGTGCGTGTGTGTTAGTATGAGTGCAACCCCTTAAAGTTTTAGTTATACTAATGTCAAAGTGTGTAAGTAACTAACTTTAAGTCCCCTCTGTCTGTCTCCATAGTAACGGCACCAGTATGATCTCATTGATCATCCCTCCCAAGGACCAGATATCCAGAGTGGCCAAGATGTTGGCTGATGAGTTTGGCACGGCCTCTAACATCAAGAGCAGAGTCAACAGGCTCTCTGTGCTCGGCGCCATCACCTCTGTACAACAAAGACTAAAACTCTACAACAAGGGTATGTGTTGTGATTGAGGGATCTCAGAAACCCAAATGAACACACTTTTTGACTTGCCTTTGTGAGTTTAGTTTCAAGGGCATCAAGTTCACCCAAAGTTCTAGATAGATCCAACAATTATATACATTTAATTGTCCTCCTCAGTATCTTTCCATTGCAAGAGGTTGATAATTAATGTTAAGCAAATATGACCATGCTTTTCCAACTGATGTGTGCTTCTTGTGCACTTGATGCGTCTATTTGGAGATAGTTGTATACACATAGTAGATATGTAGTAGCGATTACGTATGTCTTTCTACATGTAATGTTTTTACATTACATTTTACCACATATAGCAGAAATACATGGCAGGAAAAAACAAAGGACTGGAAGATGTTGTCTTAGCAGATCAGACTGAGAGTCTGTATTTGAGCCACAGCAAGATTAAATATACTATAGAAATATCTCTGAATATGTGCTGTACACAAGTTCTTGCTTCCTCTGACACTATACATTGTCCATCTTGACAAAGACCTGTTGCCTGCCTAATCTAATGGCCTCTTCCCTCTCTCTCCTGCCAGTGCCACCTAATGGTTTGGTGGTGTACTGTGGCACCATTGTGACAGAGGAAGGAAAGGAGAAGAAAGTCAACATCGACTTTGAGCCTTTCAAGCCAATCAACACCTCCCTGTACCTCTGTGACAACAAGTTCCACACTGAGGTGAGAGCGTTCGCTCAGTGTGTGTGTGTGTGTGTGTGCGCATATGATGTGAATTTCTGCTTGTCTGAGAGGGAGTGGGGGATTTCATTTTCTCTTCTCCCTAATCCATGCCATGCTTCCTCTCTGTCACCTCCTCCTCCCCCACCTCTCCTTCCCTCACTCCCCCCACCCAGGCATTGACAGCCCTGCTTTCTGACGACAGTAAGTTTGGCTTTATCGTGATCGACGGTAGCGGGGCACTGTTCGGCACGCTGCAGGGCAACACCAGGGAGGTGCTGCACAAGTTCACTGTGGACCTGCCCAAGAAGCACGGTACTGCCCCACAACGCGCACACACACACATACACACACACACATTCATATACCCTGGACACTGAACCCACAACTCCTTCATGTTGCCCGCACCCATTGGCTAACATTCTTTCCTACATGCTGACAACAGCCCTCTCCTCTATTTTTATGCAGTCAGATTGATGAAATATTGCTTTGTAATATGTTTGTGGCCCTTAGGTTCGCCCGCTCTGGAACATTCAGGTCATTGCTTCTCTCATCTCTCTTTCAGGCAGAGGAGGGCAGTCCGCTCTGCGTTTCGCTCGTTTGAGAATGGAGAAGAGACACAACTATGTGCGGAAAGTGGCTGAGACGGCTGTCCAGCTCTTTGTGTCCAACGACAAGGTTAATGTGGCAGGAATGGTCTTGGCTGGTTCTGCTGATTTCAAGACCGAACTCAGCCAGTCTGACATGTTCGACCCGGTAAGTGTGTGTGTTCTGTGAAAGGGCAGTACCAGTCAAATTGAGCATTTCTAGAAACTATTGATCCATCCATCTTTCCCAAAACAAAAATGCCCCATATTTGCCTGTTTAACAATTAATTTCTCACTAACTCATTCATTTTTTATTAGAAAATAGCAAGAACAAACAACACTAAAACTAACCAAACATCTTTGACAACTCTGAAATTAGTTGTTCGATAGGTTGACTCTTACGTTCTGCAAAAAATAGGAAATGCTTTTTGGAGGTAGTAGTTTCGGTGTTACTAATAAAAGAATATACTTCACATTGTCAGATTCGATGATGGCAGGTGGCTGATATAGGAAACGCCTCAAATGCGCACATCAAAGGGCAGAAAGTAGTCAGCAAGCTGAAATCTCAATATAATTTCACACCGTCAACCATTGCCTTCAACAGTGCCTAAGCAGGCACTCCGTATTACTATGGATATACAGTATATAACATAATGACTATGATTATTTTCACAAAGGTTAGATCTCATTTCATTGTGGCCCAGTAGCGTAAGTCTAACTGATATATTTTCTATTGTGTCTAGCAAAGAGATAAAGGAATTGGACACAAACTGCAAAGGAAAAGGGAGCATTGGGATTGCCATATTCATCATTGTCCATATAAAGCTAACTTGACAGGTCTTCGGTTTTTAGAAGCAACAGGAAAAGAGTGTAATCATCAACATCAAGTTTAGGATGTGCAGATCAACTACACAACACTTACCACTGTGGTCCTCAGTGCAAGGAATAGATACCAAATGAAGACAGATACTAGACAAATTGTTATGCCCTTGAAACTCAAATGAAATGTTACAGATGTCTATTGTGACAATAATCCATTTAAGCCTCACCATAATTGGCAACATTTTATCTCAGCTTCTTGCCTATACAGATATAACCATTTTCGTCCATTTTGTTTATTAGCACATATCTGACAATATCATTAACTTCAGACAGTGTGTATGCATGCTTTCTAACTAACATAGATTTTGGTACATTATCACGTTAAGATGAAGTTTCTTAATTCTCAACTTGTGCATGGAAATTGTACATAATTTTAGGGTGCATTGTGTTTGGCTTACACGGCTTTATAAATGAGGGCTTGGAGAACTAAGACCTATGATGTCAACAAAATGTGTAATCTGGACCTGCTCCATAGTCAATGGATGGGAGGCAAATTTTGTGGACCCAAATAATCTCTGCGTTAACCCAAATTAACTGTTGTGGTGTTATCAGTTCAGAGCCATTAAATTTATCATCATTCATAGAAAATCCCCCCTTTGGTGATCTCAGTCACCTTTACCATCTTTCCCAAGTCTGTGACCATGGAGTTGGGTTTGGGGGGAAACATTGATGCTCATAAGGATTTATTGGGCTGTCCTAGACCATAGGAATCACAGCTGATTTTCATTTTGATTCAGTTTACTTTATCCATGTTCTAGAGGTTTAGCACTGACATTTGTTATTGAAATAAGATCCATTCAAATCAACCCTGCTCAGGGTTTCCATTACCCTGGATGACACTGGTGCTTCTGAAGCCTTATCTGCTTGGCCAAACAGGGCACTGGAAGACAGGAATGTCAAGTGGTTGCCCAGTAATTCTAATTGGTAAAGATTATGCCACGCTGCTGAGAGAATTGATATTTAGATGCATCAACATCTCACAAAAAATTTAACTTGAACAAAAACTTTGTATAAAGTTTGACATAAATACTCGCAGTTCAAGCAAAAAGATTCTGTCTTTTTCCAGGGCATGTTTACATAAACTGTGCTCCTGTGTGTGTGTCTCTATAGTGTTTAACCAGATTTGTGTGTGTGTGTGTGTGTACAGAGGTTACAGGCCAAGGTGCTGAAGCTGGTGGATATCTCCTATGGAGGAGAGAATGGTTTCAACCAGGCTATTGAACTCTCGGCAGAGGTGCTCTCCAACGTCAAGTTCATCCAGGAGAAGAAGCTCATAGGTGGGTGTTTGTTCCGACATGTTGAAACAATTTTTGGGGTGCCTCAAACAAGTGTGAGGGGAAACAAAATGGCTAGCTTTTCTTGCGGTACTGATTTTCCTGATGGTTGTCTTTCAAGTCGAAGTGGACTAGCTGAAAAGGAGTGTTCATTGGTCTAAGGTCATAAGGCAAGTCGGTTCACAGTAACTAATCTTATTTCTCTTGTTTTATTTTTTCCTACCCTCTCTACAGGGCGGTACTTTGATGAGATCAGCCAGGACACAGGGAAGTACTGTTTCGGTGTGGAGGACACACTCAAAGCCCTGGAGATGGGAGCGGTGGAGATCCTCATAGTCTACGAGAACTTAGACACTATGCGTTACATTCTACGCGTGCATGGGGCAGAGAGCAACGGAGCCGAGAACGGTAGAGACACACACACACAAACCACATACTCTACATGTGCCATTGTCGAGAAACGGAGAGCTACAAATCCCATTTTATGATGCTATAATCTTGGTGTCTCTTCTTGGGTTTTCAGATGAGAAGACCTTGTATTTAACGCCGGAGCAGGAGAAAGACAAGTCCCACTTCACAGACAAGGAGGTGAGCCCTACACAGAGGACGGACTCCAGCATTATCTATGAATACAGTCAGATTGCCGTGTTGGTATTGATTTACGTTGTCAGATCCACATCGCTACCCATCATGCCACGTGTTCCTGACTGTGATTGTGTTTCCAGACGGGGCAGGAACATGAGCTGATCGAGAGCATGCCCCTGCTGGAGTGGTTCGCTAACAACTACAAGAAATTCGGAGCCACGTTGGAGATAGTCACAGACAAGAGCCAGGAGGGGTCCCAGTTCGTCAAGGGCTTTGGAGGCATCGGGGGTGAGCATGCTGTTGACTGAGATAAGGCTTGCGACACGGGCGTTGTGTTTGTGGCAGCAGTGGTTAGTGGGTTATATGGTGGGCCCCCGTTGCACAGCCTCAAGTTAAGAATACTGAAGGATCGACTAAGCTCAGTGGTTACTTTGTTCCACGAATGTTACAGATTTGGGACAGCAGGGTGGCACAATGTGTAGGTGAACTGCCCTTCAGCCGCAGGAGGCGGGTTCAAGCGCCCACGTTGGCAAGCTCCACCCTGCTGAAGTGTCCTTTAGCAAGACACTGAAACCCTACCAGCTCCAGGGGTGCTGTTTTGTAGCTGACCCTGACCTCTGACCTCCCTGTGGAGGCAGGTAGGCACAAAGAATTTACCTATGGGGATCAATAAAGTATCACATTATTCTTACATCATTATATATCTGAATGTGGTTTCAAACATTTATATTATGTGTGTGTTATTTCAAGTTCATTTATTTATATAGCCTTTCATCACAAGCATGAAGGACATGCTACCTAGATCTAACTGACCAACAATCAACCATAGAACAGAATGATGTAACGCAAACTTAAGGATGCAAAGCAAAGCACAAGGCACAGAATAGCAAGTTTTAGCGAGCCTACCTGTTCTACCTAGCCTAGCCTACCCGGCACCACCAACCTCAGACCCTCAAAGCAAAAAAGGAAAAACTCCAGAGAAAACATTATTACCTTATTTAACTTGCCAAACGTGCAGTGCGTTCAAACTGCCGTCAACTTGACCAACAATTCCCCGGAAGTCCATTCTATCTCTATCGGGCCGATCAAACTGACAGACTCGGCAGAAAAGTTGACCGAAGTGGAACTTTTGGCAGTCATTGACCATTAACTGCCAATCAGATTTTTGCGCATACTGTATTTCCTACAAATGTGACGACAATTCTGTAAATAAGCATTCCGCCTCATGACAAAAAATGGATGATGTAAAGTTGATCACCGTGATCGAGAGGTTTCCCATGCTATATATTTATTAAGAGTACTGCAATAAAAAACTTAAAAACGATGCGTGGAGATCAGTGACCTCCATTGTTGGTGCTAATGGCAACTTTTTGTGTACTGTTTTTAGGAGGGAAATAATTTACTTGGAGATGAAATATTACATTTTACTACACGATTACCATAGGGTATAGAATTTGGATAACAAAACAGTGTGTAAGTTAACAGGTTCTAGAAAAACAAAATAGAGCTGTACATTACAAAATTGGCATGAGAATTTATTGTAATTATATTTCTCTGTTGGATGTTATCCTAATCAAACTTTCTGCAAGACACCAAAGTTGTTGGTCTCAAAAGTGAGTTGCAAGAGAAATCAAGCGCTCTGTAGGTCTATTATTCAAGTATTCAAAATATGATTTATGTGTTCAGTATGTATTTGCCCACACCTGCTACATATAGGGTTTTTTCTCATTGATGTATTGCTGTCAACTCATTGTGATGGTGTATTCTGATTCTATCAATTAGTAAACAAATAGACAGAATCTTGGAATTCCTTTGTGAACTGATGTGATGCAACAAAGTTAGCAGGTGGATGGCGAAATCTGCTGATGGAAAGCGGCTCATAGGCGGTACTGGTGGTTGCTAGCCGAATTCATTTAATGGCAATATATTTTCAGAAAAGCCTCCCAAGCGCAGTACCTTGTAAAGTTCTTCACAACCTAAAAGTTAGCTTTATGTTATATGTGTAATTCACAGAGTAGAGCTTTATAACAGGACATTTGAGGATTTCAGGAATTCATGCTTTTTAGACACTAATACTCCCCCCTCATATCTCATGGGGATTAGCCTATCCTAATACGAATTCTTCCTTTAATGTTGCTCTGATCTTACAAAACATGACATAAGCTAGCCAGCCATCATATTCCTCTTGCTAATCTATCGTCTTTGTGTTCCACAGGTATCTTGCGGTACAGGGTGGATTTCCAGGGCATGGAGTACCAAGGAGAGGACGATGAGTTCTTTGATTTGGATGACTACTAGGTAGTCGGGGACTGATATTGGGAGAAAAAAAGCAAAGCAAAGGAATGAATGAAGAAATAAGGAAAGAAAAATGCCACCTCTCTTTTGCAGCAAGTGAGAGGGGCAACCGTGTTGACCATATATATAAGACAGACACACCTTCCAATTTACCGGTTGCATACACAAACATGCACATACATTTCATATGTACACACAAAAAATAACCTCACACAGGCTGAAGAGGAGTGAGATTTTCTTTCATCCAGAGAGGGAGAAAGCCCTTCCTGAATAAATCCCTGCCTTAGAGTGCTGGTTCCTTCCCCTAGTTGGATTGGACTCGACTCATTTTGTTCTTTTTTTTCCTCCCCTCCATTTTGAATGAACACAACAGCAAGTTCCCAGAGCCCTCGCTGTCCCCACCCCGGTCTGAAGAAGAACTTTGGACTCACTCCTCGTATATAGAAAATATATTTTCCTTTCTTCCCTCATCCTATCCTCACCCTCTCTCCCTCCTCCCTTCTATGCTTTCTCTTTCTTTTTTTTTTGCATTTCATTTTTTTACTGGTAACTGCTGCTGTTGTATTTTATGAGAGTGGGGGATTTTTTTTACCTGGGTTTCTGTAGAGAAAGGGGGACAAAGTATTAAATTTGAACTGCTGAAAACCATTGCTACCTCCTCATCCGCTGTGGTCTCAATCTTGTGAAGTCTCTCTCTTCTTCCCGGAGAGGCTGACCCCTCCCTGCTCTCCCACCATCAAATGAATATGTTGTGATAGTCCTGTGTGAGTGATAATCATGCATGACGCCTTTTAGGGGATCTCACTTGTCATTGGTTTACCCAGGATCCATCTCTTCATGTTGTAACTTTTTATTTAGTTTAATCAAATTTTAAATTGCAGGAAGAAAGTGTGGTAGAATTCTCTGCTAAAGAGGTATTTGTTTGTCAGTGTCCCACTTGATACAAGTCGATCTGTATAGGTCAAATTAAATCCTGAAGTTTTTAAGTATCTGAATCCTAATGTCCAGGCACTGCCTTTGACAAATATGGTTGCACTTTGAAATGCATCTATGGCAGCTCAATGCAATGACAAACCCATTCTCTATCTGAATTCAGCATTGCTCCACAATAGATACATATTCAAACTTGACATAAGGTTAGAGTCAGTCGTCTGCGAGGTGAGGTTTAGCAATTGCCTGCCTCCTGTAGGAAATGCTGTAAAAGGTAAGGTCAAGGGTCTCACTGAGTATGTTTTGCAGAGAAACGAGAAGATGGAAAGACTCAAGGAACTATTCAATAATGGCCCTGTCTAAATACTTGAAACGCTTGCGTCCATTCCACCTACACAAGCTATGGGAATAAAATGCATTTAGGAGCTTGCTTTGATAGGTTCAAGCTAGTGAGTGGTTCAAGGAAGGAAACCAAAAAACTCTGCATTTTAAGGTATTTAGACATGACCAGTGAATATAAAATATATTTACAATTCAGAGACATGAATAATTCAAGCAAATGCATTATTCCCTTTATGTTTCATGAGAATGGGGCAAAAAATGTGAACTAAGGCAAAGGATGAGAATCATAAGATCTGTTGGCATAGGAGTACAGTGTCTGATTTCATTATCACCCTTATTCACTTTGATTCATTTCAACCACGTAAGGTCCTGTGTGGGTTTTTCTAACTAACGCAATTGGCTGAAAATGGACTGACAACCATAGCCTTCTCAAGAAAAGATTTGGCTGGAGGTCCTGCCTATGCTCCCTTAATAAGAACACTGAAGCGTTAACTTTATTTTTTTTTATGGAATTGCATTGAAATTACTGTTCCATTTAATATCATGCCACATTAAAACACCCAACATCCTGCAGCATCTCATAGCAAAGCTATGCGGATGATTGATTTTGCCTTAGTGTATTCCTCTTCAGGATAGCAACAGCATCTTCATCCATTTGCCCTTTTGTTTGGGGGAGTCACCGGGGAAGCCTTGGTAGCACGGTAAGCCAATCAATAAAAGGCAAAGCTATGAAACCACTCCCCCTTTGACAAAATCCATCCAATCAGTGCGTTTTTCATTGCATGGGCGTTCCCATCCCCCACCCACCCCTTTGACACTGCCCTGCCAAAGCTGTGTGGCTGAGCGAAGTGAATGACGTCTCTGCATTTGCGGGCCGCCGACGCAGGGTTGGGTTTCCATTTTCAGAGCGAGTTTCGGGGGGGATCATCAACATGGAGCCGGAGATGGAGGACAAAACGTTGGAATTGATGGTAAGATTCGTTTGGATATGGCATCCCGAACACCCAATGTGTTCATTATCAATCTTATATTAAGTGGGGCGCCGAGGCTCGATTCGACGGCAGGAATGGGCTGAAGCGGCTTGTCGGGAGAGGTGGAGGAGAAAGGAGGGGGGACCAGAAATAAGAGGGAGGGCCTGAAATTATCGATACATTTTGCTAAGAATGCTCCGTATACTGGTCGAATTGATTAACGACATCTAAACATGAAACAGTATTACATGTAAAACATTGTACTTTTGGATAAAACGGGTAATTAGCTGGGCAATCAAAAGGTTATTGAAAAGTCGTCGGCCGAAGAAAGCCGAGGATTCTCGGGGTAGCGTTCACTGCGGTGACGCTGCGCCACTTTAACTGGGCCCTGTCTGTTACTTAGCCAGCTAGCTAACACTGGCTAGTTGGCGATGAACCACGTAAATTTACGGGTAACGTTATGTTATTTTATCCACTTTATGTTAAGCTAACGTTACATGGTAATTGATGTGTGGAGCACTCCAGTAGTCTTCATCTCGAAAAGGAGTGTAGCTAAAATCGTATGTGCTGGTTGTGTGTTTATATTTTTAAACTGCGTAGAAGGAAGTGTGTTGCTATTTCATTCACATAGCGTTATCACGATTAGCGAGGTAGCAATTAGCTCAACAGCTAGCATGCTAAAAAAGCTAGTTATATTTGACAGCCATTATCAAAAACAAAACAGCCCACTGGGTAGTAAGCTAGCAGCTTTTTTGCGACACAAAAACCTTGACTGGCACTTTATATTTCGTTTTCCCCTCGTTAGTCGGTCAAAGTTAGCCATCAACAAAGCATCTAACGAGAATACTATCTTGATCAGCTAGGTAGCCAACTAGGCTAACGTTAGCTTGCTAATAGCTAACATTATAGGGGTCAAACTGACTATATGGAGACGTTGCTTGCTACATGGCTCACATTTACTTGCACATAGCCACACAATTCGCTGTTCGTTTGGTAGGAATTCATACATCCAGCCAAATTAGACAGCCAGACAGCCCTCTGACGAAGATCAACAAATACATCAAAATACTGCTTTCCATATACTTCATTATCTCATTTCAGTAAGTTAGGCCTAGGAAGTAAAGTCGTAGACCATACAGATGGCGATTTGGGCCAGACAGATATAGCAGGACACCGAAGTTTGTGGGGACTGCTTGCCTATTTTTGCATATGGTCCTATTCCCAGGTACTATGGCTGTTTACAGGTTGTGAATCATATGGAGACAAATTACGAATGCAGCCAGCCATTAGATGCTATTGTCATCAAATGTTGCTACGCTATTGTATTTTAAGCTGTTTAATACTACAACAAAAATACCTGCATAGCAAGCAATACAGTGGCTATCAGAAATTATGTTCCCCAAATATCACTATTGGCATTAGATCCAAAATTACTTCTGTTAGCCTAATTACTGCCCACTTTATTAAGCCCATACTACATTTTATTTGTTAGTTGACAAATTCACAAAGTGTGTGGCCCCATTGACACATGCATTCTACACCATGCCATAGATTCCCTATGGTAATGCAAGATTACATTGATTTTAAGCAAGCAAATATTATACTTTACAAACGTGCAGAGGCAAGATTGTACAGGTCTACATAATTTTAAAAAAATCATCTGGACTGTGTCTGTGTGTGTGTGTGTTTATTTGTCCCAGTGTTATTCACTAACCACTCATAAGAGTGGGGATGGCAGAACAGTGGGTGGGGTATCTGTCAAACAAAAGTGACATTAATTGACAAATATTCCCATTGCCCCTCCCTCTCCTCTACCTATCCCCACCCACTTCATGTCTAATAATGCTTCTGTGTGTATGTTTGTGTATCAGTCTGTATCTTGTGTGTGAAGGAGTGTGTGTTCCTGCGCTCACTGTGCCAATGTGTGTGTAGCTCTAATACTGGTTTTTCCCCTCACTATTCCCCCACCTCCTCCCCTCTTCTCTCCTCACCTTTGATGGTTACACACCCACCTCCTCTCAACTTCAATTTCCAATCCTCATTTTATAATTTTTTTATTTTTGGATTCTTCTGATCATCTTTTTTCCACACTCCACGGGTCTTGTTCCTCTAACTCCTCTTCCCGCCACTTCCATCCATTCGTCCACCCATCTCCTTCGGTTTCCTCCTCCCCACTTCCCTCATCAATTCCCTCCTCTTTCCTTTACTTCTCATCTCTGGTCTCTCGCTCTTCCCTTTCTCTTACTCCCTCACCCTCTCCACTTCGTTCTCCTCCTCCCTCCCTCCCTTCCTCTCTCTCTTTCACACAGTGCTCTGTGCCTCGCTCTCTCTGGCTGGGCTGCTCCTCGGTGGCTGAGAGTTTGTGTGCACTCAGGTGCCTGCAGAGCATCCCCTCCACCCGGGCTCACAACCAGGTTCTGCCTCTCTCCTCTTAATTCTGCTGCCCCTTCCCCCTCCCTCCCTCCCCATCCCCTCACCCTACACTTTTCATCGCCCACTCCTCCCTCACGACTCCTCATACCACCGTGGTGCGGACAGCACCCAGTCACCCCCCTCACCCTCCTACCTCCTCTCACCTTCTGTTGTCCTTTCCTCCCTATTGGAAGCACACTGCTCTCAGGTTCTTCTCTGGTGTGACTTGGAACAGAATTTTAGCTTTATAAACCATAATTTAGTTTTGTCCAGTGCTTTGTCAATTCAATTTTTTGCATCCAAATTGGGCATCACAAAGCTGAAACATCCACTGCACAGTGTGATTGTTTCTTGTAATGTAAGCTGCAGATTCTTATTGGATGAGTATGAATATTAGAATGATTCCCCAGTGGGTTAGAGTAAGGAGAATAGGGTGCAGTGGTACCAGAGAATAACCCAGAGTTGAGGAGCAACGCTTTTTTTCCCCCTTCTACCTGGAGGTGTGAGGGCTGAGGTGGGGGGTCTTCTTCTGAGAGGCTTCATGCTTGCTTGCCTGCCTGCCTGGCCTAACCCAGTCTCTCTGTTTATCTGTCCTTCTGTCTTTCTGCTCTGCATGATCATCAACACCAGCAAGCCCATCCTGCCTGCTTGTCCTGTCTGCTCTGGTCTTGGTAACTGACCTTTTGTCTGTTTGTCTGTGTGGCTGTGTTGGTGACATCCACTGCTGTGGTTGCCATTGGTTCTGCTCAATGTCTCCAGGTAGAAACCACCAATGGCAACTCTTTGGCCTCTGGGGAAGCACTAACAGATGGGCGATTACAGTATATAGACAGACAGGCCTCTATTCTAGCCGTTTCGCCTACACAGCCATTTTCAAAGACTCTGACCTTGGCTCACTCATCACCTACACACACTCACAGATATGTGATAGCATTGACCCTCTTCCAGGTAAAGGCTGTGTGTGTCCAATCTCCCCAAATTGGAGGTTGTGCACACATACGGAAGCAGTGAACACGCTGTTAGAATAAAGGCTAACAATCAAACCCTAAGAGTGACAGTAGATTCAAAGAAAACGGTAATCATGCATTAGTCATGTTTTGGTGTACCTCACAGAAAAGGTTGGGCTGTTACTGTTCATTTCTTGAGTGTTTGTAGCCCCGGCTTAAGAGAATTTTAAGAATTGAGGGATATTCTATGATGAAACTTATTGACCTAAGGGTCAATAAGAGTCTCGTGGAAGTGCACGAGTCTCCACGTTGCTGTTGTATGTATGCTAAAACTATGATTGTAAGACTAGATTTTCCCAATGAAAACTTGTTGGTGACATCTGCATATCTACCTTGGGTACCTGATATTGCTACTTGATTGTTCATGATTTCCAAAGATGTATGCATGCTAAGGAAGGAACCAACTATTAACCAATGTTTCAAAGATATTTGGCAGTGTAAGTGTAATTGGCATGATGTGAAATATTGATGAAGTCTTCAGTGTGCTCCTAAGTGGTCAGCCTATCTCGCTCTAAGTTGTTTGTGCTGCTATAACCCTATTTCTGTTGTGAGGATAATGATTCAAGTCAGTCTAGCTTGTTTGCAATGCACTTGTTGCAGGACTCAAATCATGTTAAGTCTGGGATCCAGTTACGTTCAACATGTTTCTGCCTCCTATCCTCTGTATATGCTGGAAGGCCACTATCTGATTCTAGTTTCATTACAGTTGTGTCTGAGCTGCTGCCAGTGACATACCCAAGATGCTGCAGTTTAATTTCCTGTCCAGACTACTTAGCCCACATCACAGACAAGCAACCAGATAGATTCCTTTTGTTGCAGTGCTCAGTTTAGCTGCATATGTGTGTGTATGCACGTGTGTGTCTATGCGTGCACGCCTCAGAAGTCATGTTGGCTACCCTTCCTTGGCTGTGTTTGTGGCACTCTGTGTCCAGCGCTATCCACACCGCTACCCTGGCTCTCTCAGTGCCTTTGACACAGACACCAATTGAACACAACACTAACCTACCCCTACCCTTTGTTTTGTCCTTTTTCCGCAGAACACGTCAGGGATGGAGTCACAGAACCTCGTAGACGACCTGTCGCCAAAGAAGAACACAGTTCTCAAGGTGTGTGTGCATACGTTTATTTCTGGGTGGACTAAATGATCCGTGACCATGACTTGGGGAACCTATATGCATAATAAGTAAGCACAATATATGACTTGTTTCCTTGCATGTAAATGCTCCAGCCTGAATAAACCATAGAATTAGCTTGGTCATATGGAGGTCATTCTTAGGTAAGCTTATTACATTGCTGTCACAGGCCTTGAAAATCCTTGAAAATTTCAGAAGAATGCAGTAATATCTTAACAGCATTTCAATATGGATGGAATGACTTGATTTGTTTGAATTCATAGCATAGGATGTGGTACTCATTCATTTATGGACATAAGTGTTTTTGACACATGTCCTATGTCATTCTTGCCTCAATAGAAGTAAATACCTTAGATTGATGTTGGCAACTGTTGTTGACATCAAGATACATTTTGGAACCATATTTCACTGATTTTTCTCCCCTGTAGTCCTCTAGTGCAATAAAAAAATATAAACGGCTTTAAACTGTGGGAAAAATCACCACATTTGACAAGAATGCCATGCTAACCTCATCGGTGAAAATGTTTTTAAGTTAGTCCATTCTGCAACATTAAGCCTGGAGGAAGAGCCTCCTCTTCATCCTGTTCCTAGACTGTTCTAAGGCCCAATGCAAGAACTGCAGAAAGTGTCACTGATGAGTTTCACCTGCCATTTTAATCTAATGTGCTTATTTTCGTAATAGAAAAATAACAGATTTTTTATGCCTTGTAATTTCAGTGCAAGGCTTACATTTAGGAAATATAGTCACTGCATTTAGATTTAGATTGTGTGTTTCAACATGTAGTAATTCTGGATAGAAGCTTGACACCATGTTGTCTGTGGCAGTGACTATGCATTGACCCATCAGATCGCCATAGAATAACTTTTTCCCTTTTTATTTATTGAATTAAGATTCTGCATAAGATTTTTATATCACAGCTGAAATGTGTTCCTATGTAACATCCAGATAATAACACACTTGCTCTTTTCAGCTTAGTAACGGTCCAGTGACAGGGTCCCGCAAGCGTCCATCGGAGGGCAACTATGAGAAGGAGAAGGAGCACTGCATCGCCCTGTTTGACCAGTGGTCGGAGGCCGACCAGGTGGAGTTTGTGGAGCACCTGATCTCCCGCATGTGCCACTACCAGCACGGCCACATCAACTCCTACCTCAAACCCATGCTTCAGAGGGATTTCATCACTGCGCTGCCAGGTACAAATACAGACAGATGCAAAACCACACTTTGGTAGCAGCAACTCTAACGTCAAATCCATGCTCCTAACTGCAGTGTGACTGTACACAGTAAGGCTCTACACACAAACAGACCAGACTAATTTCCATTGATTCTGCAGCAGAGACACTTACTCACCCCCTTCTCCTCCCACCCCCAGCCCAGGGCTTGGACCACATAGCGGAGAACATCCTGTCCTTCCTGGATGCACGCTCGCTGTGCTCAGCAGAGCTGGTGTGTAAGGAGTGGCAGAGGGTAATCTCAGAGGGGATGCTGTGGAAGAAGCTCATCGAACGCATGGTCCGCACCGACCCACTCTGGAAGGGCTTGTCCGAGAGACACCAGTGGTGAGGACACTGAGGGGGCTGGCTTATCTACTGCAGTTTTACATAAAGAAATGATGGGGCAGGGGGGAATGAACCGAGTTCCTTTTTCTAAGGACAGGGTAAATCATCTTTTTCAGCATGCTTGTTAGTTTTTCAGTTTCTGCCATCTAATTTGGGGTAAAGGAAAGGGTGAGGAAGTGGAGAAGGAAGCTTGTGTTAGGTTGGCTTCCAACAGGGGCTGCACAGGTGTCATTCTTTCTGTTTTTCTTCCCCAAGGGAGAAGTACCTGTTCAAGAACCGCACTACAGAAGTCCCGCCCAACTCCTACTATCACTCCCTTTACCCCAAGATCATCCAAGACATAGAGGTAAGAGACAACTGCCAAACAGATTTTAATAGCAACATAACACATTTCATTTTCATGCACTTTTAAAGTACTATATGTGCGTTTTTCAATTAACATCACACTCAGTGAAATATGATGTCTACAAGCAGTGCTCTACTCTCCAGCCTCTGTAAGCTTCTTTCTATTGGAAGAGTTCATTATTTCCTTTTCTTTAAAACGCCAATTAGCAGTCTAGTGGGAAGGTATTATAAGTATCTTACAGCAAATTGGATCCTAAAACTCGACAAATATCCCCGAATTAAACCACAAAGCAAATCATCGGGGCTTCTGTTTGAAATGGAGAGAGTAGTTTTTCTTTTCTAGTCTTAGAAAATACACCCACCATTGGCCCACACTTGGCTTATTTATTGAAAAAAAAAATCTAACTTGACCAGATATCCCATTGGGTAATCTCACTGAGTATAGCCATAGTATAGCAGTGAGTTGTTCTCACTGTTGCTATGGCTTTTTTTCCACTGTTAGTGAGAGTGTCCTGCACATGTTGCCTTGCTGCTTTAAACACATCTTGATTACAAGCTATTAATAAAGTGGAGTTAATAGTCGTAGTGTAGAACAGTGCTATTCTAGTCTCAACACTCTCATGACCATTTTCCAACTCATTAGATCTTGCATCTGTTTTTGTCCTCGCTAATAACATGCATAAATTCTTCTGTCTTCCTCCTTTCTCTCTGTATTTTTCTCCCTCTCTGTCCCTCCCTCCCCTCCAGACTATTGAGGCTAACTGGCGATGTGGCAGACACAACCTGCAGAGGATTCAGTGTCGCTCAGAGAATAGTAAAGGGGTCTACTGTCTCCAGTACGACGATGACAAGATCATCAGCGGCCTTAGGGACAATTCCATCAAGGTACATGTCTGTATGTGTGTGTGTGTGCGTGTAGGGTTTGACATTAAGGATTGCCTGCGGTCAGTAAGACGTTGACGTGGGCAAGTTGATTGATCAGTAACTGGCCCAATTGGGCCACTGCTTTTGGGGAAAAACGTTTATGGGCATGCTATTTTTCACTTGGAGATAAGCCTGTTATCTTTGCGTCTTTGCTCTGGCCCCCTTGCCTCTCCGTTGTGCTTTTTCTAACCAATCAGATTCGACGGCACCCTAGAATTGTGGGTAGTGGACATAGCAGCAGGTAGTTGGAATTACAAAGCTGGAAAATGCCCTTGTCTGTAATTTCCAAGTGAGGCGAATAGGGCTCGTTCAAGGCACTGATGATTACTGTAAACACAAACTCAGTGCCCAGAACAACAGCCGGCAGCACCTAGTCTGTATGATGGCAAAGCGGCAGGGTGAGAACCCCTCATCAGAACCCATTCATTTATTGGCTAGATGGATGAAAATGAGAGACTTACTGGCATATTGAATTTCCCCTCTGGTTTTGTTTTGTTTTTTCCATGTTAACTGCTGGTTACATTTACTGAAAAGCTTTTAGCAGTTAGTTGTGAGGTTCAAGGGTCAATATATACTTTTACTGAGTTCTTAAAAATAGGTTTTTAGGATTAACAAGTTTTTTTGTGTTTTTCCTGCTGGGCCAGCGAAAACATACTAGAGGCAAATAGAACTCTGACCTCCTGGCCCGACTAGGCAAGTGCAGAAAATTCTTAACATTGATCTCACTTTGTGCGTTTAAGCACCAGCAATAGAGAGGCGAAAGTGTGTGTGGTCATGAGAAACATATGTGTGTGTGTGTTCTTTTCCCCCTACCTGTGTTGGTGTACTTCTGAATTGAATCTCTTTTTCTGGCCCAGTGTGGCTTATCATCTTATTGTCTGTGGCGCTGGGGTAAACCAGCAGACAGTCAGACAGAACACAAGTGAATTATAGGATAAAAAGGCTCATCTCCAGACTCGCTGTGTGTTCCACTCATCTGTCTGGCTTGGGAAAGGAGGAGGAGGAGGAGGAGGGGAGAATGGAAGGAGGAGAAGAGGGGATTTGTCTTATTATTGTTCTGGAGGAGGCTACACACACCCAGGGAAGAGCAAGAATGGCTAGGCTCATGCGGATGCATAAACACACACACACCCAGCTCAGCACAGCAGCAGCAGTGGGGAAATGGGGCATGAACAATGCTGTGAGATCAGGCCATTCTTTGCATGACCCAAATCTGCTACCTTTTCAGAGCCACTGTCTTACCATTATCTTATTTTTTCCTCTTTCTTTCTTTCTCTCTTACTCTATCAATATCCCCCTCTCCCTTTGTCTCGCTTGTCCTCCTATTCCTTTTTCTCTTCCTTCTCTTCTTCCTTGTCTTTCTTGTCTTCCCTCCTCCACACAGATCTGGGATAAGCAGTCTCTGGAGTGTCTGAAGATACTGACCGGTCACACAGGCTCAGTGTTGTGTCTGCAGTATGATGAGAGGGTCATCGTCACCGGCTCCTCTGACTCGACTGTCAGGTACGACGCACATCAGTTTTGGTACAGACAGCACACACTGTAAGGTTGGACTGGGACCCAAAAGTGAGTCACAGAAAGGTTAAAAATGACTTTCAGTTATTGAAGAGAAGGTTGGTACGCAAAGTTATTTATACTGGGTGTCTGGATGGTTTGACAGGCTACTACACAACTATGCTTGCCCAGACGGCATCAAGCTGTCACGTTCATTCATTTGTATTTACTAACACATGCGGAGTCCGAACGCGGTCAGTGTAAAACCTTAGAGGAAATCCTAACAACGTACTGAGTCTAAAAGCAGATGATCAAACAGGTTCTGGTGCGATGCGTCTATAAAATGAATGTATAGAAAAGTCACTCAAAAGCTTGATTTCACTTTTAATATTAATCAGTAAGCCTCAGACATGGACTACTATGCTAGAAATCCAACACTGGCCCTTCTGTACAAGTGCAGTTGTATAACAGTCTGCTTTATTAGTCTCAGTAGCGCAGCCACTGTTTGCCTTACAGTACATTATCCAAAAAGTACATTGAGTCCACCTTATGACATTTGTTGCATGTCTGTCCCTCTCTGCTATCCCTCCGGTTTCTCTATTATATGCTATCTAATGAAGCATGAATGCCATAAGAATAATGTTTTTTAAAAACAAAAAGCTAGAGCTTTGGCAATATAGCATAAATAAATCCTTGCAATATAAGCCTTCTATTACTGAAGGGACGCTTCACAGTGGGGATCAGGGCTTGGTCTGATACGCAAGATTACACTCAAGGGGAAAATAAGCCGGCAAATCATACTTCAGTAAGAGCATTTTCACTCTACAAGAAGCTGAGGCTTTTCGCAAACATTGCGACTGGCATGTAAATACAAATAGTAGTAGCCAAAAGCAGTATTCCTGCTCTGAGAAATTGGGCTGACAGTCATGTAAAGAAGCTAAACTCGTCTCCTTTTTCACCCTGATATATTATCCTACTTCACTCCATCTGGCAAACACAAAGTGAAGCCACGGCCAAACTGAGAACAATCTGGCTCCACATCCTACTACTTAGTTTGAATCAGTTCCCCCCTGACAATCGGACAAAAGGCAAATTAGACACGAGTTAGGCTATTATGTGGAAGTTGTATCTTTATTTTGGCAGTTATTTGGGTGTGCCTTGTCTGACATGAATTTTTAGCACTTTTAAACTGGTGGATCAGATGCTAACGCTCGCCAAACTGCAAGTTGAAATGTAGGCCAAGGAATCATTGCTCAGGGGAAACGCAGCCTGAAATCCTACATTTCCCTCTAATAAATACAGCCTCTTGTGATTTGGAAATCAATACTCTTTTGATCAGTTGCGAAGCCATACCTTTTAATTCATCTCACAAGGGCTGCCTCTTGACAGATGCAGACATATGCTTTCAGAAGTCTGTCATAATGGGCAAAATCAATCTTTTCCAATACAATCAGTCATCCGAAAAACAAAACTTTCACTCTCTTCAACTGTTAATTTTTTGCTTCTTTGTGTGAAGGTTTTTTTTTTTTGTTATTTCTTCCTTTTGCAAGTGGTATACAGGGTGTGTGAATTAGCAGTCCATTTGTCCAATCATTGTGAAATGGGTGTAGTTGAAGAACAGAATGGCCCTTCCTCCACACAGCAAAATGTACAGACCCACATATGCGTGAACGGGAGATCGCTTGTCACCGAATGAAACAATGGCCGTTGTGTTCTGCGGTAAGACGGCATGCTGAACTCTCAAAAGAAGCAGCACACGAGGCAAGGCTGCTGATGGAATTCGATTTCAATTTTCAAAAAATAACCATTCATAGGTGAATATTGTTTGGCCTACTTTCATAGCTTCAAAACCTGCTCTACTCTTTGCCTTTCATGCAAAATACATGTATCTGTTACCAAAACAGCAAAATGCAGTTAATTTATTAAAAACAAATGTAGGCCTAAAGAACATGGATAATTTGATTAATGCATGCAAGTAAATCATTTCAATTTTTGCGTTCCTAACCACACTGTACCAAGCTACTCTATACCTACTGTAGAGGTTACAATACTCAAAATATGGTACTTGGAGATGGCATCATTTATACTATAAGTTAATATGAATTGTCCTGCACCCAGCCAAAACCAAATGTGTATACACAGTGAGATTTTTTTTCTTTAATAAATTGGATTTACATTACTTACTGAGGCACACTGTTTTGCAGTGTTTCAGTGCCCACCTAACCTATTTGTGCAGCAGCCCCTCACAGTCTGCAATTTGTGTTACTTTTTATCAGATGCAAGATAAGAATATTTAAGTTTATTATCCCATAGTTACTTACATTTCCTGTCACGGCAAGAGATAGTGGGATACGGTTAATGCTTTTGTAATGTAGCTGTACGTTTTACTGCAGCTATTTAAAAGACCTGGTGTGTGTGTGTGTGTGTGTGTGTGTGTGTTGGCACTTTGCATTGGCTACTGCACACAGAAGCTCAACGTTTATTCTCTTATTACTTCACACTTCGGCCGTACTCGCTGGGCGGTATCCAAGGAAAATGTGACTTCACTTCCTTAGCAACGACTTGACAGGCACTTGTTTGTAGGTTTGAATGTCAGCTTTTCCAGTGTGTGTTCTTCGTTTGATCCTCGCTGCCCAACGGTGGAGTTCAATAAAATGTTTTTACCAGCCACTCCTGCGTGCGTGCGTGCGCTCTATGTGCATATGTGTGAACTCTATGAGCTACTCTCCATTGTAAAACTAATAAACATCATTCTCTCTCCTGTCTCCATTGTTTTTCTTTTTCCCTCGCTCCCATTACATATCTGTCTTTTCCACTCTCTCCGTCTTCAACCTTCCTCTTTCCTTCTTTTTGACCACTCTTCCCCCTGCCCCATCTCATTTTCCTTTCCGACTCACCCCTTCCTCCTATCTTTTTCCACTTCTCTCACCTCCTTGTCATTTCTTCCCTCTCCCTTTGTCTCGTACCCCTCCCCTCTCATTCCACATCCCCTTTTTTCCCTTCCTGCCACCTTTCCTTTTCCTCCCCCTCTCCTCCCTCCATCACCTCTGCCCTCATCATTCGACCACCCTGTCGTCTCTCCTCTCCCTACCTCTTTTCTCATTCCCCTGCCACCTCTCCCGTCTCTCCCACATCCTCCCCTGCTTCCTTCCATTCCCTCCTCTTCTCCTCCTCCGCAGGGTGTGGGAGGTGACGTCAGGCGAGGTGCTGAACACTCTGATCCACCACAACGAGGCGGTACTCCACCTGCGCTTCGCCAACGGCCTGATGGTCACCTGCTCCAAGGACCGTTCGATCGCGGTCTGGGACATGGCCTCGCCCACAGACATCAGCCTCCGCCGCGTCCTGGTGGGGCACCGCGCCGCCGTCAATGTGGTGGACTTTGACGACAAGTACATCGTGTCCGCCTCAGGGGACCGCACCATCAAGGTAACAAGAGCAGAGAACATTAGATTGCATCAGAAATGTTTTGGCTCTGACAATTGTTTTTGCAGCATCGGTTTTATTTTTAAATTGATTTATCGTGGAAAGATTGATTGAGCACACATGCTCTATTTCAACAACGCCCAGTTTCACATTCATATATGGGAGCTTCCCAGCGCCACGATAGTCTTCTACTGTCATCTACAAAGCAGCTCCACTGGAGCAGTTGGGGGTTAAAAGGCCTTGCTGAGAGAGGGTAGAGTGTTGGTCATTCATTCTCTCTGCCCAGATTTCCACAGCCATTACAGGATTTGAACTGGAAACGGTAAAAAAAGAAATCGGCCCCAAAATGATCAACTCATAGTGTAAAAGATTCCTTATACTAAAAGGTGCGGGTGGGGGGGGGGGGGTGAATTATGTGTTTTGAAGTGCATTTCAAAGAAACTAGAAATGTCAAACTTAGCCTGTAATTTCACATCCAGCAACAGAGTCTTAAAGTTCCAACTTGTTGGGTAAGCAGTAAGCATCTGAATAAATATAGGCCATTGTGTTGAATATGTGAGTCATGTCTGTGGTTGTGTTTCTCCGTCACCCCCTTTTTAGGTGTGGAGCACCAGCACCTGTGAGTTTGTGCGCACTCTAAATGGGCACAAGCGGGGCATCGCCTGCCTGCAGTACCGAGATCGCCTGGTGGTCAGTGGCTCGTCCGACAACACCATCCGGTATGTGTGCAAGACCATAAACAAGTCTTAATAGATTGTAATTCGTAAGATCTGTTGATCTTTCCTTGTCTATTAAAAATGTATGCAATTTATGTTTTTACATTGTTGAAATCACTTGATGCTGACATTTTATGTGAAAATGATTCAATTAAACTAAATAGATCTGCAGTTTGGTGGATCTTTTATCACACTGAGATACTGATAAAGGCCAGAGAGTTGAAAACATTTTGTCCATCGTCATCATGATGGACATCATCATCAATTGAATTAAATATTGCAAAATAACCTCGCTGTCAAGTGCAACCCCATTATTTTGAATACATGTATGCACTGACTAGCATGTAAATACTGACGGGACTGTATACTTTTGTGTGTGTGCTGAAGCGTCTCTCTCTCTCTCTCTCTCTCTCTCTCCCTCCAGGTTATGGGACATAGAGTGCGGTGCGTGTTTGCGGGTGCTGGAGGGTCATGAGGAGCTGGTGCGCTGCATTCGCTTCGACAACAAGAGGATTGTCAGTGGCGCCTACGACGGGTGAGTCACTCGCACACACACAGTTTTATGTACTTAGAGACACATGTTGTTTCTGACCTCCTGTCTTCTCATGTCTCTCTGCAGGAAGATCAAGGTGTGGGACCTGCAGGCAGCCCTGGACCCACGAGCCCCTGCCAGCACCCTATGTCTGCGCACACTAGTGGTGAGTATCTGTAATTTGGCATGCGTGTGACACAAACTTGTGTATGTCCAGCTGAATTCCTAATTTTGTTTGTGTGTGTTCAGGAGCACTCGGGCCGCGTGTTCCGTCTGCAGTTTGATGAGTTCCAGATCATCAGCAGTTCCCACGACGACACCATTCTGATCTGGGACTTCCTGAACGTCTCGACCAATGGCCAGTCAGAGGGACGGTCTCCGTCCCGCACCTACACTTACATCTCTAGATAGCAGGTACACACGCACATGTTCACAGTTGGTTGATAAGACCTGTTCATGCAAATGTACATACAGTATTATGAATTACCTTAGTCAATAAGTTTGTGAATACACGCACTCTTAAATTTACGCGCACACACACACACAGTTAAGCATACCAGCATGTCATTAACTACTCCTTTCTGTTTCCCCCAGGTGGCGCCACCCACCGCACCCTTTCTTGCAGGAGCCCAGGGCTGATTGGCTGATGGGTGCGTCCGTTGTGGAAAGGAGCCCATCTCTTCTTTTCCTTCCTCCTCGTCATCTCTCTGTCCACCCCTCCCCACCACCACCTCCTCCACCTCCCTCGCCCGTTCTGACAGACTCTTAAGCTCGTGCCCATTGCCTGCCAGTACCTTGACATGCACACACACAAACACAGGTAGACACAGATGAGGATGCCCTACTGCAGAACCCACGCAACTCTCCCAAGACGTTCATATTCTACTACTAATTTATGTTCTGTAAAGTACACTAATGCCAGTATTAACATAGACCTTACAAGTCACCAAGCTCCCCCCTGTCCCCCTTACACCCAATCAAAGCAGCTTCTGCTCTTCAGTTTTCAACCCCCTGCCAAAACATATTTCCACAGATATGGAATCACTGATAAAGATATATATATTACACACACACATACACACACACAGTGGCACAGTTGGACAGAGGATGACCGGAGCTGTGATGTGGGAGACAGAGACTCTTTACTCGGCTCTAAGAAAGGAAGGAAGGATGGGAGATGGAGGGAGTGAAAGAGGGAGAAATGTGTTGGGGGCGACTTGCGCCCTTCCCCACTCCCTCTCACTCCCTCTCACTCCTCCCTGTCTCTCCTTTCCCCCCCTCGCTCCTTCCCCCCTCCCCCAGGGATGCACACTCGCTTGGAATATGGGGGCACACACACTCAAGTTTGCGCGAGTGTGTGTTTGTGTATGTGGACTTGTGAAACGGCGGAACAGAGCAGAAGCGACAAACAGACAGACGTGCATGTGAGGTTGCCTTGGATACAGCATCCCGGTACACCTCTGCTCTTTTTTTGTTTTCTCTTTAACTCTTACTTTCTTACTGTTTTTTTTATTACTATTATTTTCTAATTTTATTTGATGAATATTTTGGTTCTTAGTACAAAAATCATACTAAGCGTAGTTCTCTTTCTCCTTCCCTCTTTCTCTCTCACTGTGTCTTTTCTCATTCTCTCTTCTAACTTCTACTCCTGTCCATCTGTCCCTTTCACTCCATCTTTCTCTCTCTGCCCCTCTCCCCCATCATCTATGTGCTTGCTTTGGTTATGAGAGAAGCTGGAACTCAAGAGCTCAAATTTAGCTGTAAACGGAGTTGTCTTGTCAAAAATTGTGTTGTATATTAAAAATGATTTTTTAAAGAAGAAAATGACCTTATTGTGAATAAAGTACTTGACAGTGGTGGAGTGTTGAGCCAACTGTAACATGAATGACTGTCTAATTGTCTGTTTGTTCTCGTCTGTGTGTGTATGTGTGGGTGGGTTTGCACGTGCCATGCTGCGTTTCCATCTGACATGTAGATGTAACACCCAGTAGGCTTTTGCTCTGGTCCTGTATAGCTCGGACTAACAGTGTTACACAGGGAATTAGTGGCTGCCTGCCTTGCAGATGAAAAAATATTCATATTGTGATCTTTATTTGCAATTTTGAAGCCCTGATTGGAGGTGATAAGACACTTACATGGTATAATTTCTGGTTGTAGAGTTAAGTGAGAGGAAAGAGATAAGTCAGTCACCTGTTTTCAGCCAGTATTTGTGATGTATTGATGGAATGTGTGACATCACAAAGGTTAAGAAGGCGACATCAGAAAAGGAACTGGAGAAAGACGGTGATGCTCGGAACTGAGAATTTAATACATGGACATAGGTGCAGATACATCTGTAAAATTCTAGGGGTGAAAAGTGGATGCAAGCCTGTTTTCAAGTGTGGGGTTAGGGTTAGGGTCAGTTACCAATGTGGATAGTTGACTTACATTGGTAAACTCCCTGATTGTCCCATCACACTGTCAGTCATAGCTAATATCCCACAGTCATTTTAAAGGTGATAAATATGTAACCTCAGTCTCCAGTGTCATAATATGGGGTTAAAATTGAAACAAAGCTGTTAATATTTATATTTGAGTTGCTAACTGGCCATTATTTATGAAGTCCTAGTTATTTTTCTTTAAGTATTGCAATTTTGATTTGCATAAAGGCATTTACCAAGGAGCAGGTTGCTCGCTATGTTTTGTGGTAAACACTGCCAATGTATCATGGATGGCCACCAGATGGGGGTATAAACTCAGCTATCCCCTACAGTGTGAAAGTGTTTATGAGACTTAGACCCTGACTGTTTGGTAGCCAAATTTGGAGTCTAAACAACCTGTTACAGTAGATCTAATACACAGTACACTCCTACACCATGGCTGTGAAGGAGGAAGGTATGTTTAAAATGCTAAAAGGGGTATCTGAAAAAGCTCTGGATTACAGTTAGTAATGTTGCATTTATAGTAAAGCTCTGGCTAGTGTAGTTCAGCCCACTAATACGTCTGTCTTGTTATTGTACAGTGTGTATCCTCTACACTAGGAGAGGGAGGGGAGTTGGCCTGTTTAGGGGGTTGGTTTTCTACATTTCTGGGTTTAGTTCAGTATAGTAGAATGTTTCAAATTCTGAGAATAAGTTATGTGGGATGGATTTGTGCTTGGTGGAGCACCATTAGTATATGATGTGTGTATGTGTTGGATATGGGTGTGTGTGCTTCCTCTGGGTCTGTGGGATTTTGGCCCATAATTCCTGCAGCTCTCAGGTCACCGCTCCGTTCTCACGCACATATTTGGCATTCCTTCCCCGACATGATTACCATACACCTTCCACTCTGGGTTTGGCTCCACAGAATATTTCCATCATTCCCGAGTGGAACTGGAGCGACGTTCCAGAACTGAACAAACCCCCCACCCCCACCCCACTCTCTCCTCCTCATCTCATCCCCCACACCCCCTTTCCCTCCCACCCCACTCTCTCCTCCTTATCCCCCCCCACACACACACACACACACCGCCCCCCCCCCCCCCCCCCCCCCCCCCCCCCCCCCCAGTACAGATTCCTGCTGCCTTGGAATCGGAATCCTCTGGTACAACCCTTTTTTCCCCCTGAGTCAGCTGTTTGTGTCTGCCGGCATGATTGGGTCATTTGGCAGCGACATCTCTTCAATGACCTCCCGCTAGGATGGGGAAGGAAGGGGAGTGGGGGCGGGGGGGGGGGGGGGTGAGAGGGGGATAGATGAGAGAAGGAGCTATGAAACTCTATCTCAGCAGTGCACGGTTCCTTCCATCGCTCTGTGCTATCCTTCATCCATCTTTTCATGGAACAACTTAACACGTGGAGTCGACTGTTGATTATTGCACGACCACAGTGGGCCCTCCACAATTTTGCAGGCAACTTCAAAGGGGCCCCGTGTGATAGGCTAGTCTATCTTTGCCCAATTCTTATGCAGTTTAATATCTGAGATGTGATTTTGACAGCTTGCTTCAACTACTACCTCAACCCACACTCACACGCATTATGAAGAACCAAGAATTTTTTTTTTTGATCAGAGAATGAGGAGTTTCAAAGGCTGCAGAAGTGCAGCAGCGGTGGAAGAACTGTCCCCCATGTTGTGTAAGATGAAGTGGTGTGGGAAATGCAGGATGTTATGGCTTTGCTTTGAATCTCATAACTAGGAGGAGAAAGAAAGAGAAGGAGTTCTCAACATCACTGGAGAGTCTGCTATTGGCCAATGATGCATGCCCAGGGAGCATTTTCAATCATCGCATGTATTTTTCCAATAATTGCGCAGCCAGCATACCCCAACTGTAGACTTTTGTGAACTCAATGAATCTCTTTCTATCCTCCCCCTTGGCAGAAAAAGAGAATGTAAAGGAGCTGTGCAAAGAGGCTGTGAGACACAGAGGAAATGTTTCTGTAAGGTTTACTGAGTCGAGAAAGACTGCTGCACACAGAGCTGAAATAAATAAATGAAATAATTTTATCATAATAACAATAGTATAGTAACGATCATAGTAAGATTGCTTATTTAGGGTTTTTGTCTTCTTTTATATATATAACTTTTAATAAACTGTTCCCTTTAATATTTTTTTCTCCTGTGTGTATGTATGAGACTTTGGTGTGTTCCACTGAATGTCCTGGTAGCAGCATTCTGTATCCACGGTATCGCACGGGATCATCATCCCCTGGGTCGTTTCTATAGCAATGCTAGTAGAGAAGGCACCCTCCCCGCCTTGCTCCCAGCCTCCGCGCTCGTCACCCTCTGGACCTATAAGCTGAGGGTGTTGTGTCCTGGGGGGGCGGGGCATGGGGAGGAGTCGTGTAGCAGGTCTCCAGTTGTCTTTGGTTGGTCGTTGATTTGGTTTGCTGTGATTGGCTGGTTGTTTTTGGTGCAGCTTGGTTTTATACATTCCAGTTCTTAAAGCTTCAGTCCCTTCGGTGAGTTGTCAGGGGTTCACACTGGGCGTGTATGGTCCCTCTCCAGAGTCCCTCGTCATCCAGCTTCACTCATGGTTGTTGGTGCACTTGCATACACACGCACACACACACACACACACTTACATACATTTCCTCGTCTACTTCCTCTTACATACGTGCATGCATTCAGTAAGTCATTCGCTCGATCATTCCCTCATTCATCCTTTTCGTCACTCATCTATCCATTCATCCCAAGTCTCACAGGTTCCCACCAGTCTAGCAGTGAGACAGAGAAGTGCGTCACATGTCAACAGTCCATTAATGTTCCGTTCGATCTGTCCAGATCATTCCATCCCTTTGTCCGCTCCGCCTTCTTCCCGTCTTCTCCTTTCTGCTTTCCTTCCATCTTTCCCTTTATCCATAGGCTAAGCACCCACTCCCTTGTTCAGTCAGCCTTTCCCACTCTTGCTCTCTGTCTGTATGGTCCAGTTGTTGTAATCCCATCCTAGACATTGTCAAAAAGCTGGTCCAGAACAGGAGACATGAAGGCCTTGTGGTTTCTGTGGTTGTGGAAGAAGAGGCCTTTGCAGAATGATAAGCCTGGGACTCAGTTTGGCTGCCCTTCAGGGGCCCTGTCAGTATTTCTGGGCTGTGAAGGGAAGCTGGCCAGGCCCTTGCAGCAGCTGGCAATGGACTGGGTCTTATAGTAGTTAGCGTGGTCCTTTAAGGGAAATAAAACTGGGGAGAGTGATCACTAACTAGGGGGCTGTAGTGGCAAGTTAGTAGGTGTAAAGCTAAACCCCGTAAATGATTCAACAAGAGTCTGGTGAATGTTTGTTATCCCGGCAAAGGGAGGTGTTCAGTGGGGTGCGACAGCAGAAATGAGTGGGTTAGCCGTTGGCAGGCTCAGGTCAAGGCTTTGGATGACAGGACAGTGGGTGTTAGCGTTAGCCACTACTAGCGGGGCCCAGTAGCACGCACCCTCTTGCTCCGCTTGCTCACAGTGGTGAAGCGGAAGGGGGTGGTCAAGTCGGGCTGCTCCCCAGGCGGGAAGCGCTTCATGAAGTGAACGTCCTGCTGGTTGGGGAGCGTGTGCGGGCCGCGGCGAGGACGCCCTCTCTTAGTGAAGCCCACATACCAGCCAGCGTAGCGCGCCGACATCAGAGCTGTGTAGTGGTTTTCCAGAACCTTCTCCACGAAGACGCAGTCAGCACTGCGATTACTGGCCTTCTGAGAGAGCAGAGAGACCCCAGGTACACACACACACACACACACACACACACATACACATTCATCGGGAGAAACAAAGAGAGGCTGGTCAGGAAAAGTAAGGAAAGTAAGGAAAATAACAGACATCTGTCCTTGATAAAAATGTCTTTTTAAATCAAAAGAAGCCTCACCTTTCCCACTAGCTTGCCGCGGCGGTTCATGCACAGGTAGAAGTTGGTTTCTTTGCCCCGGATTCTCACCTGGCTACCAAAGGTATCGGCCTCCACTACGAGCTGGGCTTGTGAAGGGACAGACAGAGGGACAGACAGACATTAGAGCCACAGGCAAGGTAGACTGACAAACTGTATGCACACTACAAGATTTGACTGGTTTATTCGGTTGTGTCACACAAATATAAGGGATCGAAAGATCGTGCTCAGTTAGTTTCATGAATCCTGCAGTGTGTGATCTCCCTTGCTGTAACAAATAACAGCAGACAGACTCAGGCCCATTGACTGACTGACATACAGTACATGTAACACGAATCACACAAAGAAGAAACAACTGGACAGACAGAGGTCAGGCTCCCATCCAGGGAGATTACCAACCACCACGGAATCTGATTTGAGTTTTTAGACAAGGTATTCACGTTGAATCACAGTGTTAGAAATCATAGTCGCTGTTAAACGTGCTGATAAATCACAGACAGATGTAAATGTCTGGCTGGACAGATGGTTGTCAGATAAGCCTGGTCACACACACGGTTATGAGGCCGCTGACCACAAATGGGCCTCGTAAAAAAGATAACAGCCAAGAATAGACGGAGTGCGGTGGGCCAAGAGGAGGGAGAGAACAATCAGACCGAGTGTCTGCAAGACTGTTGTTTTAAGGTATGTGTATGTATGTGCGTGCATGTGTGTGTGTGTTTGCGTGCAGGTGCATGCATGTTCATCCTTCCAGGCAACGCCGCTCCACTAACTACACATCTTCCGAGAGCGCTTGTGCCTGTTTAAAAATAAATCCCTAAAATGGTTCCTACATGACCTTAGTCAACAAAGGGGTCAAGAGAAATCAATACCTCCCTCCCTCTTGCCCTCTTCCCCCAACTCTCCTTTCCTCTCCCATCTCCCTTCTGCTCCCTCGCTTCGTGTTTACACCTTCATGCGCCCTCCTTTCTCTCTGTTATTTCTCTTCTCTCCGCTCTTGTCTTCCCTGTGCAGTGCCTCATAGCCTTTGCTGGAGAGTGATAGGTGGATTGTTCATCTTAGGAGCGGTATTTGTCAAAAAAAGACTGGCTTCTGCATCCATTGTGGCTTGAAACGGTGTGTTAGCAAACTGACATGTTTGTGAATGGGAGCGATGTGTAATATGAGCCCCCACTGAAGTACATAGAGAAATATGAACACTAGCTTTATGGCTTGGCTTTCTTCTGCCCATTGATTCTCTGTGGTTTAAGAATGGGTTAGACATCATTACAGACGGAGAGGGGGAGAGGAGGAGGGAGTGGGGGAGGGACAGAGGGAGGGATAGAGGATGGAGGGAGGGAGAGGAAGCCTGCTGTTTTAAATCCAGAGGAGACAACAGGGAGGATGAGAAATCAATGGAGGGATCGATGAAGGAGATGAGTTTCTAACACTCGGCCCGACACACTACCTGCCAGGCTTCTCCCTCTAACTCCCGCTTTTTTTTTTCTCTCTCGCACCCTCTCTCTCTCTCTCCCACTCTCCCTCTCCCTTTCTCTTGCTCTCTTGTGAATCATTGAGTCAGCAGCCAGTCGATGAGGTCTTTGTACTCCCAAGACAAGCTCCACTGCCCCTCTGCCAAAGCCTGGGGAGGCGTGTGTGTGTGTGTGTGTGTGTGTGTGTGTGTGTGTGTGTGTGTGTGTGTGTGTGTGCCTGAGCAGTTGCATTCTGTATCCGTTCATGCATGCACTTGGTATACTTTCAAGTCTTTGTGGTTGCAGTAGTTCGGTCGTGTGTGGGTGCACGTGTGTGTGTGTGTGTGTGTGTGTGTGTGTGTGTGTGTGCAAGCAAGCGTTTCTCTCAGAGTGCATTCACATGTATGTACCAATGTGTGTTCCACAGCCTGCCTGCTTTCCTGTGTGTGTGTGTGTGTGTGTGTGTGTGTCTTACCATATTTGTCTCCATCCTCTCCGCGGGCGCTGATTCGGCGTCCCAGCACCTGGACATGTTTGCCGCTGGTGCGGCTGTAGAGCTGGTAGACTCGGTGGTGTCGCCGACTCATGGTGTCTCGCACCTGCGTCTGGTTCTCCACATGCACGCTGAAGTTCACCCCATCCACACCAAGCACCTGCTGGGAATACACACACAAACACACACACACATACAGGCAGACACACAGGTCAGCACATACGTAGAGCGACAAAGACAGCCATAAACAGGCTTGAAAAACTGCACGCATTGCCATTATACAGTTAATACAACTTTTATACATCTGTTACACTGTACTTTCCCTCTCTGCCATTCATGCAGACACTCACCTGTAATGGATTGCACATCACCAGCAACATCTGGATACATCTGGAAAAAGTAAAAACAGAGATGAGTACAAAAAAAAGTGTAAGCAAAATCGAGTGTTGAAAGAGCCGGGCGTGACACCATCATTTCCATCCCTTTTTTCTTTTTCTGTCTGCTCAACATCTCTTTTCCTCATTGGGCGATTACTCACACTGCTGGGCGTGCGGTTGGCACGGCGATATGACATACAGACAGGCAGATGTCCAGGGATAGGCAGACGGACAACACCCGGCGCAGTGTTTATCGTTACGCTACCAGCCTTCTGTCCCAGCCCACTTTCTGACCCTTTCATGACTTTCGCCACACCAAAATCTGGCCTCCAAATGACCCGACTGAACCGTGGCTAACTGGCAAACATGCCGAGACGACTAGAACATGTTTTGGTTTGGACATCTAAGGGTCTGGGCTGGCTTATTTGGCTGCTCTGTGTATGTAGACAGCTGGGGCTGGACTACAGGTGTACACTCCACTATGGTGTGGCTTTGCAGAGCGGTGGACTGTGTGGTTATATTCAGAGATGTTTTGAATGAGTGAAAACATGTGCCACTAAACTGTGCAGAGAGATGATTTAATGGGGAATCAACTGGGGGCGCAGTAATTGCGTTGATGTAGTGCGTAAAGTATGTTGTGTTTATTGTACATGTGAAATGTTGGCAATCATCTATCCTTGTTACTATCCAGGCTTTTATAGGCATTTATGACTGAAGGAGGTGGTTACAGTTAAGATTAGAATGCTACCACACTGCTTAATTGAAGTTTAGACCTTGACCTTGGATGTATTGTTATTTACAGCTTTAGCTAGGGAGGGATTGTGACAAGCCAAATCTGCTTTGGCAGTCCTTGAACTGCATTGCATTAGTGGCTCAAGACTTGATGAAGTTCATAACCAAGTGTGTGGGCCGAAAAGCAATTCTATGAATTTTGTCTTTCCCCACCTCATCTTTTGCTATCTCTCTGCATGCCTCCGCTCTCTCTCTCTATTACTCTCTCCCTCTCTCACTTGTTGTCCTCCCTATCTCACCTCTACCTTATCGCTCCTTCTCTCCCTCTCTCTCTCTCTTCACTCTACATTTCGCCTATCATTCCCTGCCTGCCATCTGCCTTTATGTTTGGGGTTAGCGGGGTGACTCCTCCACACTGTCATGGGCACACACACACACACACACACACACACACATACACACAGATGTGCAGATGTGCGCAGGGTATGTGTGTGAACAGGAGGAGCAGGCAGCTGACAGCTGGGCCAAAGCAAAGACATATGCACTGCTGAGGGAGGGAGATAGTGAGGAGGAGAGAGAGGTAGAAAGAGAGGTACACATAGGGATAGTGAGGAGGCAAGAAGCATAAATAGAGGGGAGAGGTAGACAGAGAGGGCTGATAGAGAATAAGAGAGTTAAGTGAGAGATAAGGACAGAGAGAATGGGGAAGTGTACACTGGGACAGTGAGAAGGAAGAGAGAGGGAGCAAAAAAGACCAAGAGGAGAGAAAGGAAGAGAAAGAGTGACAAAATGAGAGACAGTGCTGCAGCCACAGAGTGCAGTCTGGCGTGAGAAGTAGACAAAAAGATAAATAATGGGAAAGAAAGAGGAAGGGGGTTCAACTCATGCACATCCTAACACATGTCACTCCCTCTTGACTCACACGTACACACACACACACACACATAGCTTATCCTCTAACGCTACATTCACAAGCCTCTTGCTTCCTCTCTTCTTTCTCCCTGTGTCTCTTTCCCCCTCGCTCCCTCCCTCGCCCTTTCCCCTAGCTGGTGTATCGGCCCCTGGGTTTTGCTAATAGATGCAGACACCCAGGGCAACGCAGTAGTGTGTTGGCCCGAGCATTCTGCCTGCGCAGCTGAAAAAGGCCGAGCGCCTGTGCATTGTGAGGACTCTCAGCTGTTAAAACACCACCGCTGCGCTGCCGCCGAGGACACTGCGAGAAAAGTGCCTCGGCTCTGGATTCTCCCGCTGCCTCCAAAACCACAGACACTCCATCGTATGCCAGCCACAGAGGGAAAGAGAAGGAGAGAGAGAGAGCGAGAGAGAGACGGGATCAGCGGGGTGGGGGAGGGATGAGAAAACGAGAGAATAAGAGAGCGCCGAGGAAAGTCGAGAGTGAGCCGGGGAGAGTAAAGACAGAGGGAGGTATGGAGAGAGAGAGAGGGGAAGCCCGGTGCGCCTTGGCTGGCTGCCAAAACAAGCAAGGGTCTGACATCATAAACCTGCGTCCCAGCAGGTCTACCATATGGAGGCTGCGGTTTGGGCTAGTGGGCCTCAGCGCCGAGCGCTGGGCACCAGCGCGGAGCGAGAGCGGTCGGCCTGGTGGGACCCAGCGCAGAGCGGCGGTTTCAGCAGTGTGTAGTGGTGGTTAGCGTGGTAGGCCAACACTGGAGCAAAGGGCCTCGGCGCGACGCAGGAGTTTCAGATGTTCAGCAGTGGGCCTCGGTGAAGAGTGGTGGTTAGGCTAGTGGGCGTGTGAGTGCGGCGTAGCGGTATCAGCAGTAATAGGCCTTATGGTGGAGCAATGGTTAGAGAAGTGGTGGGCCTGAACATGGAGCTGTGGCTTTAGGGGAACTGCACTATGTCCTGCGGTGGAGCTATGGTGAGGGAGCGGTACCAGGTTCCTGTGCAGAGCAAAAGGCCCTTGGCAGCGTTCACTGGCTTAAGACTCGAGTTTGTAAAACAGCATGTTTGTGAGGATAGCTGCAGTCTTGATGGAGTGAAGTGGCTGTGGTAATACTGATAGGCAAGAAGGAAACGAATGGAGAGATGATTGGCTCTCAAAGACCTAAACTAAGACCAGTAGACTAAACAGTCAGACTCTCCTCCTCAGATACTGCCAGGGGCGCCATCATTCATCGGTTATTAATTCATACTTTTATCGGAGCAAGTATCTGTGGAAAAAGGTATAAGCAAGACAGGAAGACAGATGTAGGCAGTTAGGTAGGTAAGTAGAGAGAGTGCGAGAGAGGCAGAGACAGGGAGAGAGAGGCAGGCAGACACCAGCAGCACACACCCTGTCCAGGTTGTGTGAGGAATGAGAAGTATCTGGAGATGACTGCCATCTGGGAGAAGTACAGCCGACACAAAGAAAGAAAAATAAATCCCTTGGCTTTTAACAAGACACACCTCGAATGGGCAAACTCAAGCCCCCTGAGTCTGTATCCTCCTCCCTTAGATTTGCTCTTGGCACTTTATCATTTTCCTATCCCACTAGATAAAGCCGGTGTTATTTGACTCAACTTCTGAAATATTTTCAATAGGAAAAAAAGCATTTTCTTGGCTATGGGAAAATGGCCTTCTCTAAGCCAGCTTGGCCATCACTGAAGTAAGTGCAGATGGTGATGGAGATGTTTATGGCAGGTTTTATGAGTAACATGGCCCTGACTCTGACCCAGTGACCCTGAACTGTCAGCCAATCAAAACAGGGCCTTCCATGGCATGTTTTCTATGGGGACTGATGAGGAGTGATGTAATTGTTAGGCACCGTAACCTTCCTCTCCATCATCTTCATCTGTAGCTAGGCCTGCCATGAAAATAATTTGAACAACAGAAGAACAGAAGAGATAGGTGGAGAAATAAGCTTGTTTCATGCCAAGAGTAATATGTGATGAAGTTCTAAAAAAAAAAAAAGTGACTTACAAGACAGCCAGCGTGGAGAGAAGGGACCACATTGCTTCCCCCCTCCACTATGGAACTTGGCCCAGAGTCAGTCTCCTCGCTCGGTCAGAGCCAGTCCGACGGTCCGGAGAGTTCCCGTCTGTGGTTGGAATCCGCTGGATGTTGTGCAGAGTCAAAGAGTCAGCGGACACTCCCGTTGGCATCGGCGGCGGCGTGCCCCGGTTCCCCCGGCGTGGGTGAATGTGTGGGCGTGGGCAAGGTGGGGTGTGAAGCCGGGGTGACTGTGCCACTGTGACCGCCGGGCAACCTCTCAGAGCTGTCCGGAGCGGCGCAGAGAAGAAGGGGCGGGGGCGCAAAGGCGGAAGGTTAGGGCATCAAACGGCTGCGCGCCCCCGGCAAGAAGAGGAACAGGTGAACGCGCGCTCACGCTTCACAGATACTCAACTCCAATCGACCCTGCTGACCCTCGGGATGATGCTCGGCCCTGTGGACCGATGAGGCGCGTGCGTAATCTTCCGCGTAATCCAATGCGTAACGTTTCAGTGCAACAATAAGCTTATACTTGGTCTCCAAAATTAATGCTATAGTAGGTAACATATACAGAGATGATATAGATGTTAGTCCGTGCACAGACAGGAGCAGGAGGCAGGTTTAGTCCCCGCGGGGCAGGGTCAGGCGCTGCTGGAGGTGGGCTACCTGGGCGGGCTGATGGAGGAAACGGCGAGCTGGAGACGGGGGCTCTGCGGGCGCAGGGTGCTGCAGGGTGGCCTC
>NC_136012.1:10927224-10944724 GCF_048128805.1 Centroberyx gerrardi | reverse complement strand
AGGGTAATTATTCATGCAATCTAGCTTGTCATTGTTAGGCCAAGACCTGGTTTTATAGAGACAAACCTGCCCAGGTAGTCATGTTCTTCAGGCTACAACTGCCATCTGAGCTTGTTACATTAAGAGATTCTTAGGGCAGTGGCTTCAGGATATGTTAAATGTCATGTTTAATGTCATTGTTGTGGTTGAGATTTGCCAAAATGTCTTCTATTATCATCTGTGACATCTGTGCCTATCAAATGAACTAGGTGTATTAATATTGACATTCAGTCCAGAAACTCATGCAATCCAGCATTTGCACTGTCTCTCAGTCCAATCTGGCAAGGCAGGTTGCTGAAGTTTGGACATTCTGCACTGTTGGAGGGGTATGAAAAAAATGCAATGACATCAAACTTGGAAGCTGCCATCATTATGCACCTGGTTCATTCATCAACATAATCAGGAACTCATGACAGAACCTTATACATGTGGGCCAACTATCCAAGAGCCTCTTTGTGAAGCCAAGGGTTAAATAAGCCTGTTTACTGTCATCCTATTGCTTTCTGACAATCGGCATAAAAAGAAACAAGAAGGGGAAAGGGCTAAATTTCAGTGGACAATGTGGAACCAACCCAAGAATCAACTAAATCTTTGACTTGCCACGCACACGTACGTAATCAAATGGAACATAAGACACAGTAGCATGAGTAGCAATAAAACTAGGAAACGGCAAACACAAAACGACCCATGTGATGAAGATATATTGTATACGTAGCAACTCCACGCTGATGCATGACACTGATTGGCTAAGGCGGTAGGTTTTGTGTGAGAGGCTGCTGTGCAAGGATGTACAAGTTAATTGCTTTTGACCAATGAGGTTGTACACAAATATGCAATGCTTAGTGTCTGAGTGGATGTTTGTTTGATTATGGGGCTCGTGGTTCTGCGTGTTTGCTTGAGTGAGTGTGTCACGACCTTTAGTGACAGAGTGTGCGCAGCTGAGTTTGTGGGGTTTGTGGTTATAGTCAAAGATTGTGTCTGCAGTGTATGTGCGAGGCTGTGTAGGTGAGTGTGTGTCTCGTGGCTGCGGTGTGCGTGTGTGAGAGAGAGCTCTCCTGTGCTCTCCGCTCACGGTGATGTGAATTGCAGCTGTGGTTTGTGTTGGACGCTGATCCGGCATGTTGTTTTTTTCTTCCTGTTTCATGTTCAGGCGCTCAGCGATGGAATCCATGAGCATGGTAACCTTCACTCCTGTCATCTTTTCTGTTCATCTCTTCCACACTCCTCCCTTCTCTCTTCTTCCTTCCTCCCCCTCCTTCTCCTCTCCTGCAGTGCCCTTTCCTCTTCTACCCTTCTCTCCCCGGTCTGCTCTCCTTTGTGCTGTTATTTTTGCTCTGCCTCACTATGTCCATTTCTCTCGTTCTGTTTTTTCCCTCTGCCTGCCCCTTTAGCCTTGCCACCGGGCAGAGGAGGAACTGTAATGTTTATGAAGCCCTTTAATGTGCTATGTAATTACCCTGGCAACACCTCCCATCATTACTCACGCCAATAAAGCACCTTCGAATTGACATGTCAGAGAGAGAGCGAGAGAAAGGGAGAGAGGGGCATAGTACACACACTTTCCATCACCCCCCCCATTAATCTCTCCTCCTTTCTTGTCTTTCCTCAGTCTCCATTTGTTCATCTCTATGTCTTGTCGTTTCTTTCATTCTTTCCATCCACAGCTCCTTCCTCCCCTTCTGCATCCCTCTCTCTCTCGCTCGCTGTGACTTCTGCCAGATGCCCAGGTGGTGGTCAATTACGGCACAACTCCTTTTGGAATAACAAAAGCATTCTTAAACTTGCTCCACTGAGCCTATTTTGGGAAGACTTCTCTATATGTTGGAAACTGTGTGAATGGGCGTTCCAGAGAGAGAGAGAGAGAGAGAGAGAGAGAGAGAGGGAAAGAAAATTATAGAAAATGACACTGATTAATTGAGAGAGAGTGCAAAAGAGGATGTATAAAACAGACAGACAGCAGGAAGGACTGATGCAGCTGCAGGAGTAGCCCTAGCCATTCCCTAGACAAGTTGTTGTGAGTAATGCAGAAATGTTTGTTTATGCTGTAAACTTCCATATGCAATTAACACATACTCACAACCTCTTACAGCAGCCCCTCCCTCTCTAGCGCACCCACCCTTGCTAGCCCCCGGGTCACTATACCTCCCACTTAGACAGCTGAGGCCCTGGCCCTTCTTGTGTTAGCACTTATGCTAAGTCCCCTAGCTTTTCTCTACCTCTATCGCTAATGCTCAAACCCATTTGCTTGTCTTTACGCGGGGCTCTCACTATAATACCCTCTGCCCACTTTCTGCTCATCTGGTGCTGTAGCCCCCCATTCTCCCTCTATCTTGGCAAAGCCCTCATTTGTAAGACAAATATTATAACAAATTAAACAGCAAAACAATGGGTGGGTGTCTGCCTGACGTCAGCCTGCATTTCATTAGCAATCGCTAGGCTAACGCGTTCCATATGGAGGAGCCTGCAGGGTAGCCCCCCGCTGCCCAGCCCCAGCCCCAGCCTGGCCCAGCCCAGCACGGCCCGGCTCGGCTTAGCCGCCACGGTCAGCCCCCGCCCTCAGTCTCAGTCGGCCCCCAGTTCGGACCCCAGCCGGGCCCCCACCATTATGTCATCTTTAATTTGGACTTGTCACACATCACCTGACACCTACCCCCGTCATGCTGTAACCTTTTGTCCCGTAGGAGCAAAAAAAGAACTCCGGAGAGGCTTTCTCCCTCTCCTTTTCTCTCCCACTTTTGCCTCTTGTTTTATTCTCTCTTTTCTTCCTCTTTCTCTCACGCTCTCTCGCTATCTCCCCCGCTCACTCGCACTCTCCCTGTTGGCTTCTGTCACTTTCTCCCTCTCTCTCCTCAACCCCTCACCTGCCTTCCCCCTCTGCCCTTTGTCATTCAAACGGGGGGTGAGTAGTGTGGGGGGTGGGGGGCAGGAGGAGGAAACATCCAAGAAAAAAGAGACACAGGATTCTGATGACACCTCCACTCCGTCACCCGTAGCCCCTTTTTCTCGGACCCCCGACTGATGAATGGAATGACAGTGATATATGGGAAGTGACAGTCAGGAGGAAAGTAACGCATTCTGGAAAGGGACTGAATTATAGCCTGTGACAGGATTCTGGAGCTGGACTAGTGTGTTGGACAGAGCTGCGGACTTCTGGAGAGCGGCAGGGCCGCGGGGCTGTCGGTTGTGATGGGGATATGGAATGTGACGGATCTCTGGAATTTGATAGAACTGTGAACTTTGAAGAAGGATAGAGATGGAGGGGGAAGCATAGAGAAAGACCACAATGAGAAAAAGATGAGAGGAAAAATGTAGATAAGCAGAGAGAATAGAAAACAACGGGTTTGTGATAACAAGCAGGAGTTTTTGTATGTTTGAGTGAAAGAGAAAATCAATGTGTGTGTGTGAGTGTGTGAGTGTGTGTGACACAAGGATGTGTGTGCATGTTCCCTGTGTGTATGTGGTTGCATATGTGATTGCATGTACTTGTGAACATGGCCTGTGTGTGTTTGCATGCTTGCCCTTTCTTGGCCTTTGTATCTATGTGTGTATGCATGTGTTTTGTATGGTCTATGTGCATTGGTGTGTGTGGGTTGCTGTGCACACCCATGTGAGTTGCTGGGTGTCTCTGGTAGCCGTCCCTCAACACTGCTGCGTTCCCCCAGGTCTCTGCTGTTGGCTTGGCTCTCCTCTCCTCTCCTGTTCTGCTTTACTGTGCTATGCTTTCTGTTCTTCTCTGTTCTGACCTATTCTGTCCATATTCTATTCTATTCTATTCTATTCTATTCTACCGGCTGATGCTGAAAGGACAACAAACCAAACTACTGTAAAGGGCTTCGCTGAGCTCCAGCTCACATAGGGTTACATTAGTATCTTACAGCATACACATAATATATGATACAGTTCTGTGGAGCAAGGATAGTATTTCTTCAGTGACTGGGTTGAAACTCAAAGTTGGGTTGCGGGAAGATTAAATTGCATCCACAAAATATTCTTCATGTTCAGTAAATAAAGATTTTGAAAGCTCTATTTTTATAGCATGTAAGTCATTGCTCTCCTGTGTCCCGGCAATATAAGGTAGTATGAATCAAATACAGAGGGATACAAGGCTAACATTTGGGTAAATTATTCTGGGATGAGCTATACGGAACAAAGGTTAAAAACTACAAATACAAGAACTACATTTGATAACACATTGAAAGTAGAAAGGAACAGGCTATCATGAAAAAATTCGACTAAATTCCTTTCCTCTACATTAATGGAGAGAAGAGCAGAGAAGAGACATGAGTACATGACTAAGTTGTAACACCTCAGACTACATTTTAAACTAAAAAGGCGACAATTATCTGTGGTTTATGTACCAGTGTCCTTCCTCCAAATGTGCAAATCAATCATTTATCAATACATATATAACATATAATATAATTAGTCAGTTTTTATGAAACTAAAAGTTTTTTTTATCAGCCCCACACTTTCCCAAATGCTACACAAAGAGATGAACACAGTTACCTCTGTAACTCAAGTCTTCCAGTTGTAAAATCACAGTATATCAGTAAAATGTCCCGTGTCAGTTTTAATCAATGTAATATTTATCAGAATGACATTTTCCATCTCTGCTATCTACTGCATCGCTTTTGCACTTGTACTGCTTGTTGTTGTGTCTTCTGTTTCCTTTGCAGTAAAATTGTTTTTTAATCGGCAGTGAAAATGAGGCCTGGACTCGGTAGAGGTAGTGGAATTGTAGCACTTCGGCTCTGTTTGCAACCAATAACTGTCAGATTATTTGAGCTGTACTTTCAGCGCACAGCTAAAATCACAATGCTTGCACATTCAAAGTAGCGAAGCTGGCCTATAAAATGACAGTGGTGGAGTGGTAAATACCAGAGTGACAACATCAGACATTTGTTTAGTGAGTTTGGAGTGTCTGGTTGCGTGGTATGCTCAGTAGCACTGTGTTTTCAGTGGTTGTGTGTGTGTGTGTGTGTGTGAGAGAGAGAATGGTGTGTTCATATGCGGGCCGTTTACAGTACGTGGGTGCTTGTGTGCGTGCGTGCATGCATGTGTATAAATGCATGCATGTGTGTAAATATACCCACGTCAGTAACTTGTGTGTTCAGTAGCATGATGTGTGTGTGTGTGTGTGTGTGTGTGTGTGTGTGTGTGTGTGTTGGCTCTCTGTGGGGTTGTCGGTTGCTCATGCTGGTTGGAAGTTTATGATCAGTATTTTCCGGCTTGCATGACTTAGCGTGTGAAAATCCATTCACACCCAACACAAACACACACACAGACACACACACACGTACACACACACGTACTCACACACACACGTACACATGCACACACACACACACACACAGTAATGGTGTGGATCTTGATGATATTCCATGGTGTGTCCTTTACTGTATAGTCTTGGTAGCGGTGCAGTGCGGAGTGAGCGTGGGTGTGTGTAACTTTGTGTGTTTGTGAGTGCAGCTGCATGTCGGTGTGTGTGGAATGAGTGTAAAAGACATCAGACACCACCGTTAATGGGCTTAATCAATGACAGATGAAATTCCTGTTGTTTTTCTCACCGCAGCACTGTCTGCTCCAATAGAAACAAGGCACAGAATGTGCAGAGAGACTGATGGGGACGACTGAGGTTGGAAATCTCACTTACGCTCTCAGCCACCATGCACACACACACACACACACTCTCTCACTCTCATAAACGCTGGGAGGAATGGTTCTATACTGGCATAGACCTGCATGCATTTTCCTGTGCCATAGAGTATACGAATTGCATGAAATATGCATATTACAAATAAACTATGCATACACTGGTCTTTGAGTCTCTTACACATACACACACACGCACACACACACACACACACACACACACACACACACACACACTTGCCAAAGTCCTTTCTGTGCTCCAGCTGGGGACCCAGCTGCGGTGATGTCATTGCTTGCTGCCACTTTGCTGATTGTGACTCTTATTGAAAGCAGAGCACTTTGATTCGGCTTCAAGAGCGGTCACAGTGCACAGGCGTGCACGCACATACACACAATGCACAAACACTTAAATAGATTGCACACACGTATTATGCACATACGCACACATACGGTTCATACCATCAGCATATTTTTTACGCGCACACACACACACGCAGTTCTCTAAGGTTGGATCATAGTGGCCACATCACTTTCACAGCACTTTTCCAAAGTAGACAAACAGATTGAATACTCAGGAGATGAGATGGAAAGCAAGATGAGAGGGAAAGGAAAGCGAAAAGGTTGTGCCCCCGAAGACTTGATCCAGAGAGAGAGAGAGAGAGAGAGAAAGACAGAGACGGGTGGGAAGAGAGGTGGGAACGCAGCATTGACGGTTTGCTTTGAGAGCGCAGATAAGAGAGATGGAGTTACGCAATGTGGGAATGTCTCCTTTGCCTCTCCAAGCTATCCCCAACTACATCCATCTCCCTCACACATGCACGTTTATGCACACAAACACATACCATGCTGTACTCTCTCTCACACACACACACACACACACACACACACACACACACACACACTCATATCTGCACACACATTTAGGTACAGACACACACACACACCAAATAGTTCCCTCATCTTGGGCTGTCGTTGCCAAGACTTTTTTTTTTTTTTAATCACAATCTGATATAAAACATCATTCTCCTCTTAACCTCCCCCCAACACACACACATACACACACTGACAAAATCAGTTACAAGGCTCTGTGAAAGTCCTGCCAGTGTAAAAAGCTGCAAACATATGAGAACAGGCCTGAACAGTTTCCCCATATTATGGTCCATCTGGAATTGTCCCAGCATACCCCCCCCCCCCCCCCCCCAACCCCACCCGCCCCAAACACCCCCCCACCCTCCACCCCCCACCCCTCTTCTCTGCTGGCCTTAGCTCTGTGTCCTTACTGCCAGTGGCACAATCTCAAGTTCTCAACCCTGCCATTGGCCGTGTCCCCCTATCCCTCTCTCTCTCTCTCTCTCTCTCTCTCTCTCTCTCTCTCTCTCTGTCACTCTCTCTCTCTCCATCACCCTTCATCCCTCCCCCTCTCTCCCCCTCCTCGAGACCTTTCCACCCATTCATGTCCCCAGACCCTCTCCGCTCTCCCCCTCTCTGAACCTTTTAGCCCCTGTCCCCTTTCCCCGTCCTCCCTCTCTCTCCCCCGTCTCCCTCCGTCTCCCTCCGTCTCTCCCCCCCCCCCCCCCCTCTGCCTTGTATACACTCGTCTGTTGGCATGTCCTCTGTCTTTCCAGCCTTTGAAGGCTTTTCAGGCTGCTAATAAAAGACAGGTCCCCACCACAACAAAAGGGCCCAGCGCTGCCTTTGAATAAACAGTTTATTTCGCTTTTTCTTTTTTTTTTCTTCTCTCTCCATCCCCTCCCCTCCCCTCCCCTCCCCTCGCCCACCCTCCATCCCTCCCCCCGTGTGTGTTTTTTTCACTCTTGGCCAAGGGGGAAATATGTGCACTTGCTATGTTTTTTTTCCATGTGATCACAATGCTCTGGAACAGATTAACAGAAGAAGAGGGAGGGAGAAAAGAGGGATGAAAAAGAGCAGAAGAGGGAACGGGGGAGGGACAGAGAGAGAGAGAGAGAGAGAGAGAGAGCAGGTAACTGTGGTAACCTTGGCCTTCAGGGCAGACAGACAGTGAGGGACGGCGTGTGTGTGTGTGTGTGTGTCTGTCAGTCAGTCTATCTGGCTGTCAGTATCTCGGTGCTGACGTGCGTGCAGACTCGGACCATATTGCTTAGGGGTTGTGGGACACACGCTCACCTCCCATCTCAGCATCTTATCTTGGGTCCACTACAGCACACTCCTGGGGGCACCTTTAGTCCGCACTCTGAAGTGAACTCTCCAAACCAAATTAGGCCTGTGTATACTGGCACAAAGCGTGGCTTTTCCCAAGTGGGTTCAAATAAACCTCTAGTCGAAGAGAGACTTGTTTTGTTGTGTAAACTGGAACAACCTGGCTCAGTCCACCGCCTCCAGGGGAATCAAGTCAAAGCTAACTTGACGATTTGTCCTGTTTACATGTGTAGGAATATTTCTCTTTGGCCAGAAATGTCTTGTAAGGCAGATTTGAAAAGGTATATTTTTCTCAAATGTAAATAGAGCGTCAGTGTGTTGGAACGGGACCCAGTGTGGCCCTATTAGCTGGACAGGCACTCTGCTACTGAACAGAGCCCCGACAGCCAGGCGTGGAGCAGCCTGGGCAGGGCAGAGCGCTCCTTCCAACAGACCAGGACAAATATAAATATGGCTCAAAATATTTGAAATGCTTGAGGTGAGCTTCATTCATCTCGCCAGACACTTACACAGCCTCAACAGCGGAGCCATCGCTTGGAAGATGAGTTTATGAAGCGCTTGTGATGTGTGTTTCCGAGCGTTAAGAGTGAATTCAGCTACTTTCTTGCTTAGTTTCCCTGCCCAGCTCAGCCCAGCCCAGCCTAGCTAGATCTGACCACAAGCCACAGCCAGACTGTAATACAACCAAACTCTGTACCAGACCAAACCACAACTAGCTACACCACATCCACCAGCAAACTCTCTCTCTTTCAACCTGTAGCTCTCTCCTGCTCGTTCTTCTGTCGTTCGTCCACCACCCCTCCCTCTGTCCTTTTGTCCACTTCTGTTGTTCCCCTACCTTTTGCCTTCCTACTCCCTCCTCTGTTTCTCTCTCTGACTGTTTCTCTCTCTTTTTTTCTGGTACTGGCAGGCTGTGTTACCGCAGCCCCAGAGCTCAAAGTAAATAAATGGTCATTTTTCGGCCTCTTTCTCTTGGAAGAAGAATAACAGTGAGGGGAGCATGTGTGTAAAGTTTTGTGTTAAGTGTGTAAGTATGTGCGTGTATGCATGCGCCGGTGTGTACATATCTGCGCATATATGTGTGCGTGTGCACGCGTGTGTGTATGTGCGTATGTGTGTATGAGGCAGCAAACCACAGGCTTATTGGAGCTATTAGAGTGCTGGCTGAGCAGCACAGCATAGCAGCACCAGATGGGCAACTAGAAGTAGACACACTGCATGTAGACGCACACTGCACACATACATAACACACACGCCGCATACATACATAAAACACACATACGGCACACCAGACACATGGCGCACACACGGCGCACACATTAATCCTGACAGATTGACACAAGGAATATTAATACATACAATACATATGTGTGCATAAACATACTTTGAAATGTATGCAAACAAATTGATTACACACGTACACTCGCGCACAGCTGGCATGCACAGCTGTCACACACTCCGCAGCCCGATGACGCTCCCCTCTCGCCACCGACGGATGATGGAGCGAGTGAGAGGGAGCAAGAGTGACACCAGAGAGCATCCCTTCATCTCTGTCACACAGCTAATCCCTCTCTCCTCTCATCCATTACGTCACTCTGCCTCTCGCCAGACCTCGCCACCCCCCCCCCCCCACCCCCGTTCACCCCCCCTCCTCCTCCTGCTCTGTGCGTCAATCGCTTACTCTTTCCCCTCTCTGTTTGCCTACTTTCCCCCGTGAGCTCCATCTCTCTCTCTCTCTCTCTCTCTTTCCCCCCATTCCCACTCTCCATCGTTTGGTTCTAATAAAGAAATTCGGGGTTACTTTGTCAGTATTTGTTTTTCTATGACAGAGACCCTCTGTGTTGTGTCATGTGCCCCCTCACTCATGGACACGTACAAACACAGATGTACCCATGGTCACATAGAGTACGTATGCATAGAGGTCACTGTATCAGCCTGAAACCTAACTTTTCCTCCTTTCTTTATCTCTCTTAACAGTATTCATACATCTTCTTCCTCTCTTCCATCCATTATTTGCATCATTATCTGACTTTGTGTTCCTTGAGGTACGTAAATCAAAGGCTGTATGTTTTATTGGACCCCTACTCTGTTCTGTCTGCAACCCTCAGCATTGTTGTCAAAATTAGAGGCCTTCTCTGACCACGACCTGGATGCTATCGATAAGTCTTTCATAAATTTGTGGCCTATTCCATCCACACCTATGCTTTCCACCTTGGTTTGCGGACAACCTGTCCAGAAAGAAGCTCTCCAAATTCAATTCCAGTGTTTTGAATTCCTCAAAACTTTACAATACCCGCTTATCTGCTCCCTAGAAGTCGCAGTAGCTCGCTGAAAATTCCTCATTTTCCCTCCAAAGTTCCCTTCACATTTCCCTGTTGGCCAATTGGAATTTACTACACGCTCCAACGTTAACTTAACGTTCTCCCATTTGTCATCCGTCAGGCCCGGCGAGGTTATTGGAACGTTGCAGTGGCGTTTCCCGTGGCGTGGATGCGGCCCGCGGGCACGTTCTTGGGGTTGCAGTAAAACAAGCGTCTAATGACACCCCCCGTAACCACAGCAAAGGGGGGCGCGCGTCACCAGCGCTAACCCAGGAAATGCTTTGGTTGGCCACAGGGTAATTGGGACTGTCCCGTGTAATTTGGGCGGAGAGGCAGGCAAGTTTGGCCGGCACTCCTGCACTTGTCTCTCCCTGGCTGTTGGTCAACCACACAGCACCACAGAAACGACAAAGGGATGGAGGGAGGGAAGAGGGGAGATGGAGGAGATAGGGAGAGAGATAAGGAGAGAGTTAAGGAAATAGGGACTGAGTGGAGACAGACGATTGAAAGGCTCCATGGAAAGAAATTAATGAATACAGAGCAGAGGGAAATTGTGGAGATTGACGGAGTGGCTTAGCAGTCTATGTGTGTGTGCATGCGTGTGTGTGTGTGTGTGTGTGTAGTGGAGTGTCACAGAAAGTCATGGCGTGTGTATAGTGGGCATTATTTTTCCCCACGCAGGTTCTCCTACGCTGAGGCAGATGGAAAATAGGAAAGGGGAGCAGGCAGAAATTCAGCTTAGTCAGGTCTTCTGCTCCAGCAGTGTACTCATCACAGTGTGTATGTGTGTGTGTGTGCATGTGTGTGTGTGTGTGTGTGCATGTGTGTGTGTGTGTGTTTTCTCTGTCTGTCAGGTCCTCTTCGCTAGCTGTGCTCACTCTAAGTGGGACAGACAGCCCTAAGGCTAAAGAGTTCTCTGTACTCTGGCCTAAACCACAGGTGTGTGTTTATGTGCACACGTGGGCACTGACTTGTATGTGTGTGTGTGTGTGTGTGTGTGTATGTGCATTTGCTGTGTATACATATTTCTGTTTTGGTGTGAGTAGGTATCAAATGTGTTGGTTGTGCATCTGTGTGTAGTGAAATGTATGTTTGTGTGCTTGTGTGTGTGTCAGTGTGTCTGTATGTGTGTGTGTGTGTGTGTATGTGTGTGCATGCACAAACGGCGTGTGACTGGTTACCAGGTGTGTTTGTGTAAGTGCGAATGTGTGTATGCATCTGTAACTGTCTGTGTGTGTATGCATGTATGTGTTACACTTTATTAAACACGTGTATGTGCAGTGGAGTGTGTGTAATGTCTTGCTGTGTGTTTGTACTGGCCGGTCTGTCATACCTGTCTGTCTGCAGATTTTCGTATTAGTGGAATTAGACGGCATGTTCCGCATGTTGTCTGCGTGTGTGTGTTCCGTCTGCGTATCTGTCTGTGTTCTGTTTGCTTTCTTATGTGTGTTTGTGTGCGTGTACGCAAATATGTCTGCATGTTTGCTTGTGTGTGTGCATGCTTTCCGAAATGTGCACGCCTGCTTATGTGTGTGTTTTTGCATGCAACGTGTGTGTATGTGCCTGAATGTGTGTGTGTGTGTGTGTGTGTGTGTGTTGCAGGCTATGGGGTCACCAGCAGGTTCTCATCTCCCCGGACCAGACCAGACGAGAGGAGGGGAGCGGCGCGGCGCGGCGCAGAGCTCAGCGCTGTGGTGTGTAGCAGTCTCCAATCTGGGACATGGCCTTGGGCTGCGACTAAATGAAAAATGAAACAGTGCAGCGGCGGGGCCTTAAACGTTTGTAAACCGGAGCCTGACTAAACCGCGCTAAACACAAAAACACACACACACACACAGCAGACTCCAAACAGATCTCCCGCAGAAACAGCACACCCTGACCTGCTTTCTTGGCCCGGTTCTGGCCCGAGTCCAAACCTCGTCAGGTACACACCGATGGCGGTTTCTCCACCGGTGGCCCTCTGTGGGTTTGTTTTGCCTTTTAATTGTTTCTTTGTTTTCCCGATTAATCAGGGTGAAGGATTTTCAAGGGTTATTCATGACCGCAATTGAATGCATTTTTAACTTCAATAAACAAAATATTTAGCAAGTGTTGTTGTTCTTTGCCCCAGATTCTTGCGTAACAGTAATATGTTTAACAAAGCACAGATGCTGTATCAGCCTGGAGACATAGAGTCAGAGAGAGAGAAAGAGAGGGAGAGAGAGACTCTTTCAGAATGCCCCTACCTTTGGATTCAGCCCCTGCACACAAGTCCTCGTCTAGCCAGGGCCGAAGGCTAGCTTGGCCCAAGTAACGCTCTGACCTTTCTGTGGACAAGGTTGACCTATTAAGTTGGTATCATGTTTTCATCCTGACATTTGGGCTTTGCTCTCCACACCTGGCTCGTGGGGGGATTTTGGGTAATACAGGACTAAGCTCAAGTAAAAGCACAGGGGAAGCAGGGAGGAGGAGGAGGTGGTGTAGAAGGAGATGGAACAGGAGATGAGGAGAGACAAAACAGGAGAGAGAGAGAGAGATACAGAGAGAGAGAGAGAGAGAGAGGAAAGTAAATCTGCCATGAACAGAGAGAGTACGAGGTACACTTGGCGCTAGGGACCAATAGAATTCTAAGCCCTTTGTGCAGCAGATGGGGTTACGAGTTGTTTCGGTTCAGGAAGGACACTCAGGCCGAAACAGTTCCAGTATGCATGCACCAATACAGCAGACGATGCCAAAGCCCTGCACGACTGGGAAAGTCCAATCTGACTCATTTGTGGATTCTATTCAAAGCCTATGCATCTGCAGTTGAACAGAACTGTTGCATCATAAATGGGGCTGTGCATTTAGAAGGTTGAATAATAATAATAAGCGTGAAATGCAAGACCGGGCATCCTCTCCTCTTCTCTCATCCGTTCCAATGGTTAGCCCAACTAACAGTAGCTGTAGCTACCTACTTGGGCTTGACCCCCTCAAATGATTGACATTTGAATGCAATTTCCCACTTTAAAAAAAAAAAAAAAAGGAGACTGTGGGCTATCCCATTAAAAATCATAAAAGTAATGGGAGGGATGGCAGGGTAAAAGAAAAAAACATAAAGCTGCAGAGATTTAAGGAGAGAGATAGAGGTCTTCACCACCACACCATCTCTGATACAGGCACCGCCATGCCACCCTGTCTCGATTTGCCTGCTGCACAGCTGAACCTCATTCTGATCTCTTTGATTTGATTTGCTTGTGACTGGTGGAGCTAAACCTACATTGGTTTGAGATTGCTTATTTTCACCAGAATTTCGAAATTTGAAAGGACGGGTGAAATTATTTTTTATTTTAAGCGGCCTTTAACTCTAAAGTTTTAATTCCCAAAAACACTGCTAAACAGCCATAATCTTGCTCTGCCATTTATTGTGTGAAGGAGGAGGCATTACCGTCTTTTATGGCCCCAGCGTTACTTTCATTCATTCCAACATCTCTGGGAAAAAGAGGAGAAAAAATATGTTCAGCAAGTACAGTTGTGTAAGAACGGAGTGTGAGAAAGACTGAGGGAAAGAAAGAAAGAAAGAAAGACAGAAAGAAAGAAAGAAAGAAAGAAAGACGTGGTGCAGGACAGCTGTGATGGCTGGGGCACCTTGTATGGCACCACCTCTTTCGTCCGTGTGTGTCCCGTTCCATCCATCCCTCCATCCCTCCATCCCTCCATCCATCCAGTCTAAGCTCTCCCATTTCTCCTGCACTCCTCCCTCTGTACTCTCATCCCTCCCTCCTGCTCCCTCGTTCTCTGTCCTCTTCCTCTTTCATCTCAGGCCAGACATGCCCAACTGTAGCCAATTAGCATTTTTCTCCCTCTCCTTTTCTCTTTCTCCCCCCCTCTTCCCCTCCTTTTCGCCCTCTCTTCTCTCCTCTCTCTGTTTGTTGTGTAAATTAGATTTGGGGGCTCTAGACAGATTTTGGACTGTTTAAGCTCTCTCTTTCTTCTGCTCCCCTCTCCACTCTCTCTCTCTTTCTCTCTCTTAACATGAATAAACCTGCTGGCAATTAAACATTTATGGAACTGGCATGCCCCCCATTTATCCCATCTCACTCCTTCTCCCTCGTTCCCTCCCTCCCGCCCTCTCTCCCGATCCATTCACCTCTAACCTGCTTTTCTCTCCCTCTGTCACTCTCTCTCTTTCTTCTCGCATTCTCACTCTGACACTCACATTGTCTCCCGCTCCTCACCTTTCAGCACCTGCTAAACAGGTCTCCCAGTCCCTGTGCTTGTCCTCATCCCTCAATCGTCCACATCTCTCTCTCTCTCTCTCTCTCTCTCTCTCTCTCTGGGTGGAATAGGGGAATGATTAGTGAGAACACATTCAGATTTTCCTTCCATGTGTCGTGCCAGTGAAACGCCCGTGTGCCCGCAGCATTCGGGACAGCTGTGCCAGGGAAGAAGTGGAGTGTGTGTGTGTGTGTCTGTGTGTGTGTCTGTGTGGGGGCATGCGCGAGTGTGTCTGTGCGCACACGTGTGTGTGTGTTAGGGATGAGAGAGTCCAGGGTTTAAAAGCAACAGAGCGTGATACAATAAGCAACACTTGCATAACATATAAATAAAAAACTGTGTATTTGGTCTGTTGTGTGTCCAATGTGTGTGTTTGCTGAATGTGTGTGTGAGTATACTTGTGGTTCTGTGTTGTGTCGTTGTTGTTGGTGGCCGGGCACATGCTTGCTGCTTACTGATGCTGATCATAGATGTTTGTGTACTGATCCTGGTTTATCAAGGTGTGTGTGCGGATGCATGTGTGTGTGTGTGTGTGTGTGTGTGTGTGTGTGTATGTGTTTTTGGTCGTGGGAACTCTAATTCTGCTCTCAGAGCCCAGATGTGCTGCATGGTGCTATGAAACCTGACCCCCCCTCCACAACCCCCACCCCCCCTCGCCAACTATAGCACCCCCCCCCCCCCCCTCCTCCCTTCTCCTCCAAACCCGCCCAGAACTCTGCGTTAAGACACATGTGGAAACAATTCAGTCAATGCCCTGAGCAGGGTAGCCCTCACACACACACACACACACACACACACACACACACACACAAACATATGTACACACACACACACACACACACACACACACACTTCACACACATAAAATACACACAAACTCATTTCACACTCAACCCCCCCACCTCACCCTCCCTCACATACTATGCACAGACATACACACCCCCAGCATACACTCACATGTTACTCTCATCTGTCCCCTGTTGAGGTGCTCATTGCATGGCATTTGACAGTGTGTTAACTCTGCTGTGATCCTAAACTGCTATCAGGTTGTCTACACTCAATCAGTAAGTCATGTGTATCCCCAGGATAGCTCAGGGTTTCTGAGCCCACGGAGAGGTGAGCAGGGGGCTAGACTTTTAGAACAATATGTGCAGAAGGCAGAGCATAGGCTTTTTGGGGATGCTGTGATGTCATAATCCAGGCTGTAATGTCATATTAGCTTCTGGGCCACCTGCCATGGAATTGTGGTCTGGTGTCACAATGCAGTCTGTGATGTCACTATTTTGTCCGAATAGAAACATATGAAGAGGTGAGGCATTAAGTAGAGGAAAAGCTGCAGTATTTTCTTTTTTTCTTTTTTTTTTTTTTTTGGAGCCTATCAATATCAATATACTAGTATATTTGTTGACACAAACATATAATATATGCTGTCGTGGCTGAATACCCAACATAAAATGTGAAGAATTATTCATTTTTAGCTTGCTAATAGCCCCTTCAAAAGTCTGGCACTGTTGATAACCTTGCTAGCTGCCCTAAATTCTTCATATTTTGCTTATTGATACTCATCACCAACAGTCAAGTTTACTTGCCTTTTGTAAACACACAATCCAATCCAATCCAATCCCATGTGTGTGTGTGTGTGTGTGTGTGTGTGTGTGTGTGTGTGTGTGTGTGTGTTTATTGCAAGACCCAAAAGACAGTTTTGATGTCACAGTGTACTCAGTGATGTCACTACAACATTTAGAGTCCCAAGAATTAATATCCATATCATTGCTGTCTGGGAAATGACTGCCTTCCATCCATCCTCAATAACCAAGCTGGTAATGTAAGAGTCGGTTCAAATGTTTTGTTTGTCTGTTCAATAATTGAATGTCTAAAATAGTCTACTTATAAGTATAGTCATACTATTACTTTGCTGAAATTTTACTTAAGTAGGAGTAAAATTGCTGGTGTAATCCACTGAAGTAAAAGTAAAAAGTAGCTTATTTAAAATGTCCTGGGAGTAATCATCTTAAGGCAATATTTCGATTACAACAATGACATGGTTCGAACAGTAATGTGATATCTCTAATAACCGAGTTTACATGGATTCATTTAATAATCGATTTACCGCTTGCCACTCCACTGGATTGCGCCATGTTGTTTGCTTTGTAACTACAACATTCGGGTTGCTGCGTCTGGTGACCTTTGACGTGCGCATGACGTGAATAAACCAGAAGAAAGGCATTCACATGCCCCAATAAATCGCAAGATTGAGCAGAAATCTAGCTGTGTTAACTGGGTTCTGTTTACTCTGATTATGACCTTACTCAGATAATCAGATAAAGATGTTTACATGGCAATTTCGATAGTCAGAGTATTGCCTTAATCAAATTAAGATTGATTTATTAGTGTGTATGTAGAAATACTCATTCTTACATATGATATTTCCAATGCCATGCAAAAGATGAGAGGGCAGAGTTCAATATGTGATATTGCACATTTTTATAGACTATGTTGAGCGTTCTCAAAAGATTTAATGTCATTATTTGATCTGTGTTGAAACAAAAAACAGAATATTCCCATCTCCATTATTTAATAACATTACTGCATTGATGTTTCTTTTCCCACAAGCTATATCCAATTAGCTAGCAAGGCTAGCAAACTAGCTACGCAACAACCAGGTAAATGCAAACTAATACTGTACCTGGATGGATAGGTTTGATGCAGATGCAGTTTATGATTTGCCAGATTCTGATTCAATGCTTATGGAGATCCTACAAAATGTGTACTCAATGATGGATACACTTTAAAATGTAATGAGACATAATACAGTCAAAAACACAAAGTAAAATTACCGACTTCAAAAAATACTCAAAAAAGTACAACTACACAAAAAAGCTTCTCAATTACAGTAAAATGAGTTATTGTAATTTGTTACTTCCACCCTTGCTGTATGGTCACACACAGTATAATGTGTGTTTGTGAAAGTGTGAGAACGTGTGTGTGTGTCAGGTCTGGGGAGAGCACAGGCAGGGTTGTTTTTGATATAGCCAAAGTGCAGAAACAAGCCCATTTCTGTAATTTAATATTTCACT